>NC_068979.1:30858375-31141172 GCF_016808095.1 Vigna angularis
GCGAAGGAAATGCATATATAGGTTGCTTTGAAATAGTTGATTGAGATGAAGGCGTGTGTTATTCATCATATTGTTGAATTGAAGTTGTCATGTCTGCGGTTGAATTCTTCTGTATTCTCTTCTTCAGCCTTAAGTTTTTCTAATGTTTTGACCAGTAGAAGACGAAAGCATAGTTGAAGTGTTATGAAAATAGCAGCTTTATTAACTGAGTCAATGGAGAATTTGTCATGGTTTTGGTGGCTTCATGCATCTATAATGTGGAATTTAAATACTAACAATTTGACGAAAAGTGTTCACATTTTGATAGCCACTGGCCACTGCATGGTGCTTTTCAGAACAATGTAACTTTTCTTTTTCCTTTCTTCCAACTTTTTCGTGTCTAAAATCGCGTTGGCCATAGACGGGTTCGAGTGGAGTCATGTGTATAAGTAAATACAATTCTACTTAAAAACACGTGTTTCTCACATTTTATGGCTCCAATAAGCAAAATAATAAATAAATATGGTTATACATAATTCAAATATATAAAAAATAATAGAGATTTAATTTTATTAAAATTAGAAGTTTTATTACGTTAAACAAAATAAAATAGTTTTAGCAAATCCAAAAGTACTTATTCAGCATATATTAAATTTATTTGACTCTAAAACAATTGAGTATATACGGATAACCTATTTTTATTAATGTTTAGAATACATTGTTTTCTTTTATTTTTCAGTATATGTTTTTCAATATTTTACCTTTGTTAATGTATTTAGACCTGTTGAGTTATGAATGTCTTATGGTTACGCAATTCTATGTTTTTATTGTAGAATAGATTAAACTCATATATTATTGATTGTTGAAGATATATACGAAGTCTTATAATAAAAATTATTAAATTAAACATTATAAAACAAAATAATATTGAAAATTTCTAAAACAATAACTATTTAAGCTATAATCGTTCCTCATTTCTATACAAATGACGACAATTTTTTCATAATTAATGTATATATTTAAGAACACATAAATTTAAACAAAATAAGGTGTAGTTTGTTTTCGTTATCACTTGCTTCTTGTATCAATAGTACCATTTTCCAATTTCAAAAATTCCCTTTTATCGCTATTATGCTTCCCAATAATCTCCTTTACTTAAATTCGTTTACTCAAATTAGTCAAACTCAAAGTAAAATTGAGACATTAGAGTTTCTAACAAATTCTGAATTTATGATGTGTTGTTACTAAATCTTTATTGCATGTTCAGTTTCTTTTAGCAAAAGTTGAATATGTTGCGATGATGTTTTGTTTAATCCTTCAAACTTTGAGATAGTTCAAATTTACATATTTTGTTGTAAGCATAGAAGGATTGCTGGATCCCATTTAAAATAAAAAGTGTTTAATACACAAAGTCAAAATTGAATGGTCCCTTATGGATATTGATTATCAATAAGTTGTTTTTGTCAACGGAAATGATGGCTCCATTTTGTTACAAGTTGAGTTAATTTGTATGATATCTCTCAAATAAAATATCTAACAATTGAGTATATTCATGCACCAAATTTAACAATTGATCGAACTATTACACCAACTTCTTTTTCTTTTTTCATTTACATTTTTAATCTCCAATTTTTCCCTTTACAGCACCTATATATATATATATATATATATATATATATATATATATATATATATATATACCTCAGATTATTTATATTTTATATCTCCTTTGTTACAATTATCAACCCAAAAACCTTTGTCTAAAACTGCTTAGGCACCATGTTAGTTGTCGTCATGTGGATAATTAAAATGGTATCAAAGGGAAAAAGATGCAATCTTTGATAATTTAACTACAAATTAGTTTTTAATCAAATCTTTCACAATTTAATTTTTAAGATTTATCTGAAATTTAAATAATTCAAAAGCAAGTGTTCTTAATGGTGGAGGTAAACCCATACTTTTAAAATGTATCGATTTGAACACTAAAATTATTAATTTGCGGTTTAATTGCCAAATGACTGTGTTTAATTTTTGCCCGCAAAATTGGAGTTTCATTATCTATAAAATGGAAGTTGATATACAAAAGAATTTAAAAAATCTTAGCATTATTAACTATATATTTAGAAACGTGCAAGATACCGTGAAATGTTCTTCCACATAAAATCTTAAGCTTTAATACTTTTGGATCTTTTCATTTTAAATGATAATTAATTCTTATTTATAATTAATATAAAATTTTGAACTCATACTTTGTTTCCTAATGATATTTTCTCAAAGTATAAATTAAATTTTACTATAGATTTTTACCATAACAAGAACATATACTTGTTTCTATTTGAACCCAAAACACAAATTATTAACACTCTTGTATCTTTTTGAAAGATAAATATAATTTTTTAGAAAGATAAACTAGAAAGATTCTCGTTTATAATTAATATGAGATTTTCAAACTCATAACTTTAAATCCTAATAGCATCTTTCAAAGTATGTCTTGGATTTTACCCTTGATTTTTATCACAACAAGAACATAATTGTTTTCCTTTGAGTAGGACACTAAGATACAAATCATCAACTTTAATGAACGATAGATCAGATTTTTTAGAAAAATAGACTTGAAAGGTTCACCTAAAATTATAAAAAAAAGAAAGCTTAAGGGAAATCAAGGTATTATTGTTTATCAGCAAAAAGTATTACAAGAAGAGGATATACACACTTGAATTGTACCAATCAAACTAAAAAACAGAAGAAAAATTACTAGCCATTTCAATTTCCCCTTTATGAAAGGAAAATGAACAAATTAACAAAGTTTCTTGCTGCTGTTAACTAATTAACGAAGCTGCACTGCTTCCTGATCTCACCATCGTAGCCGGTAAGCACTTGTATAGAACCCATGCGCACCATTGCTAGGGCAAACTTCTCAGCCCAACTTGCACCGTTGTATGCATTGCTTTCAACCATTGCCTTTGTGGATTGAGAGCCGAACAAGGTCTGATCTGACGTCAACAAGCCACGGTGGTTGATCAAACCCTCATAGTATTTGCTGTCCAAACGAATAGGAGTGGAAGGTTCCAAAAAAACTGTGGTGCCTGTCACGGTGGGTGGTGGAGGACACTGGTTTTTCAACGTTTCAGCATATGAAGGGTCGAGTGAGGGATCTTGTCTCACTGTGTCACTGAAAGTGTATAAGCGATTCGAGAAGGCACCACAATTAGCCACACCGATTGAATGTGCTCCTGAAAGTGTGACCATTTCATCTACAGACAAACCCTTTTGTCCAAAGTTATTGATGAGCTGATCAGCAGTAAAACCTGGTCCAGGAAGATTCTGTGGCACTTCGTCACCAACAGAGACACGACCATCTCTGCGTCCTGATGGAACATCATAATTTATGCCACCAACTTTGGAAGCACTGTCTCGTGCTGCGAAGGCCAAAATGTCAGCACATGATACTGTGTTAGGGCATGCAGCCTCCAACTGGGTCTTGGCCTCGTCAATCACCTCGAAACCTCGTAAGCTTGGGTTGTTGATGAAGTTGTCTCGCTCAGCTGGTGGGTTTCCCGGTGTAGAAGCAAGTAACACAGAACCATCACACCCCTGATCAACACGAGCAGCACAAAGCAATTTCAGAATCAGAAACTGATATTTTTTTTAACGTTTATTCCCTTATAAGTGATTAAGAAGAAGCTCATATCTATATATGAGGTGAACTTACCCTCACAAAACAATCGTGGAAATGCATTCTGATGATACCAGCTGCTATGCCTGGGTTGGCAGAAATTGCTTTTTCTACAGTGCTTTTCACTATTGCCTCAGCAGATGGGCATGTGGACCTATAGAAACCCACTTCCAGAGATGCTGAGGCCAATGAAATCAGAACCAAAGCAGAAACCATTTGAAGCAACCATGGAGTATTATCCATTGTTCTTGTTGTTGCTTTGTTTGAAAGTTTCAAGACAAGACAGAAAGAGAGTTGTGTTGTACTTTTGTATATGATGCTGTTGACTATTGATTAAGGAAGATGTGGAGAAAAATGAGTTAAAGCAAATGTATTTATAGGTTTATTTCTAGTGAGATTATTCGTGAAGTTTTGCTTAATTAGGAAAACAATCAAATTAAAACCATGTTGTACCCTGCAAATAAAATAAGTGTCAGTTGAATTTGTCTGCCCTTGAACCTTTCTCTTCATGCTCATGACTTAGTCTGTTATTTTTACCTTAACGTTAGAAATTAGAAAATGAAATTAAACCTAATTCAAATCCTACAAGCCATAACATATTAATTGACCTATAGCAAGAGGGTAAAGGGTGATGACAACAATAGCAGCTGAAGTTCAGTTGGAAATTTTCCAGGTTTTGATGGCTGCACGTGGCATTTAACTAATGCAATTTGACGAGGTTTTGGCATTTTACAATTAATAAGGTGCTGAATTGGTAACCACTTGCTTATGTGAACAAGCTAGGAAGCACACCAAAAGAGAAAAAAATAACACTATTTTGTTTGGACCAGATCGGATTATATTAAATTGATTGGACGTTTTCTGCTATAAAATTAAGGTAGAAACTTTCATGGTAATACAATAATTGGTTAATATATATACGATTGAACCTCTTGTACACCAATAATTAGGAAGTGTTCAAAGCAGCAATATAGTTGCAAGACCCTTTCTGTTTTAGGCTTAATGATATTTAGTTCTTTTTTTAAAATATATTCTACAATATGTACTTTATAAGATATTTTTAAATTTGAAAATGTATTACAAAATATATCTTTTAATTGGAAAATATCTTTCGGATTAATTAAAAAAGAAGTCAGGAACAATTTTTACCTTTTTATTATAATTTTAATAAATTTAATTTGGGAACTATAGATTTTATTGGTGTGGAGGAAGAAAAAACAAAGGGAGATTGAGGAAGAAAAAAACCATAAAATGGGTAAATGGAAATCGTAATGCAATATTAAGTTTAAAAAAATTGAATGGATAAAACAGAAAAGAGAATAAAATCTGTTTCTAACTTATTAAAATAAAAAAACTAACAAAATCTGTCTCTATTAATATCCCATCAAGCTGGGGTGGTGGTCCAACTTAAAAATAAAAATATTGTGATGAAAGGGTTTGGTAAAGTCATTGACAAGCTGATACAAAGAAGGAAGCCAATGAATTATTTCTTATTAAAGTTTTTCATAAATGATATCACAATCAATCTCAATAATACGATATGTTTATAAAACATTGAATTATGAGCAAAATAATAAATAATAGAATGTAAGTCAAGAAAGAGATAAATTCACTTAAACAAAGTTACAAATAATTAATTATACAAACTATTATTTTGTATTTATAATATAGTCCAAATACAATTCATTAAATAGACAAGAGAACAAAAAATAATAAAAAATTATTTTAATATGTTTTAGTTTGAACGAAACAGGATAGTTTAAGTAAAAAATTTCTTGATTGAGCGAAATTTGAGCTCTTTTTTTAATAGAGTGAAATAGGATCTGAGAGTAAGAATTGATTTCTTTTCTATACTTGTCCAAGCCAAAAATTTTCATTTAAGTAAATATGAGAAAAATCAAACTCGGTAACAAAAACAATATTACTTTGTAATGATGTCCTAAAAAACAGTTTAATAAAATAATTTTTAATCAATTCAAATAATCACTTCAAAACCATGGTTGTTCAAACATTATCTTTTATTTATTTCAAATTAAACTTTATTTCTCAAGCTCATTATATACTTTTGTTTGTATTAAGGTAAAAAATAACATTAAATATTTTGATTCAAATAATTATAATTGAAACTAATTTTAATTATCTATTTGTTGATAAGACATGTATGTCTAACGCTCCGAATTAGGCGTTACAATTTATGTTCCATAAAATACATATATAATTTTTTTTTTAAATTTTAACACCAACAAAATATTACGTTCTTTATTACAACATAAGTCTTTTGAAAATAAAATTCCACACAGTTCATAAACTTCTGAAATTTAAAATTTCACACAATTCGGAAATTCAAACATAGATTTATTTTAGAAATTCCCCATGTCTCCTTTTTCCCCACAGATCTCTCATCTTCTAAGCAAGTCCAGAACCATCTGCTAATTCATCTGAAATAGTTTCTGCTCCTGTATAATATCACACATCATACGATCATTGCATTCACATACACAAATACAAACAGTAGGGTGAGCTAACCAAATCAAGAAATATACATTATCCATAGTCCTACTAATATCACAAGTGTTGCAATCAGTCCAATACATGCATCTCAAACATACACAAGAACAGACTATTACATTGATACTATATAATATTTCTCAAGTCATAACTATCAATACATTTACTAGAGTCAATGCAACATATTATTAATCTGCCTACTTACCAAAGCAAAGCAGTCAACAATCCTTCTGTCTACTTACCAAAGTAATATAACCATGTGATATTGACTACTTACCAAAATAATCTAACAAGGTGATCTACTTACCAAAGTAGTACAACAAGGTGATATTGTCTACTTACCAAAGTAGCACAATAAGGTGATATCGTCTACTTACCAAAGTAGTACAATAAGATGATATTGTCTACTTACCAAAGTAGCACAATAAGGTGATATTGTCTATTTACCAAAGTAGCACAACAA
Organism: Vigna angularis; assembly: GCF_016808095.1. Taxonomy (NCBI): domain Eukaryota; kingdom Viridiplantae; phylum Streptophyta; class Magnoliopsida; order Fabales; family Fabaceae; genus Vigna; species Vigna angularis. The sequence goes on from NC_068979.1 coordinate 30,865,002, forward strand.
GGTAATATTCTGCCTACTTACCAAAGTAGTACGATTTATGCCAAATTAATCTCTCATTATCACACCTACTTACCAAAGTAGCGTCCGACTTCAAACATCTTCCCTCCTGACTTACCAAAGTCGTAGGAAAATAAATAAATTTCGAATTTACAATTATGACCATATAATTCTTATACTACCCATCAAATTTTACCATAAACTTATTTACAATTCATGATTTAACTCAAATAATTATGACCAACTCAGTAATATTCAATATAATTATATATTCTAATATAGAATATATTATATCACTTATCTTCAAATTTTCAAAATACAACTATACATCCAATTTAAGAATATAATTATTCAAGAATTTATCCAATACAAATAAATTTACTATTTCGTGGAAAGATTACTCTTCACTCATATCAATAATTAAAATCTGAACCAATCAGACTAACAAACAATATGTTTAAATCATATAGTAAAATTTTCAGTCCAATCTAACGGTTAATGAAGCAGAAATCATAACTTATGTATAAATGATCCAAAAACATAAATTAAGCAGTATTAAGATCCCTGAGAAGATACGAAACTGATATCTATAAATCTGTATCTCCGATTTAAAATCTGAACGGTCAAAGTATGACACTATCTTTTAAAAACAACATATTAAAATTTCAGGGTAATCTAACGGCTAACTAAGTAGATATGAAGATTTTACCGAGGTAACTCAGAGACAGAAGTTTAAGTGGTTCTCGGTTAAACTCAAAATGCGGAATTAATTCCTCTAAGCACAGATATCTAATTCCAAATCGGAACGGTTAAGATCACCTAATATGTCTTATGAACTACATACTAAAGTTTGGGCTCAATCTAATGATAAATGGAATATATATGAAAATGTTACCATTATAACGTAAGAACAGAATTGTAGTGTTCATCAAATATTTCAAACTTTTGAAATTTCTTTCTCTAAACATAGACCTTCAATTACAAATCCGATCGGTCAAATTGTATTAATATGTCTTAGGGATCATATATAAAATTTTGAGGTTGATCTAACGGTCAAATATGTTAGAATCTATATTTTGCCGAAACAACTTAGTAACAGAACTACAAGGGTAACTAATTTACTCAAACTTGCATGATTTATTTCTCCAAGTAAATACTTCTAATTTCAAATCCGAACGGTCAAAGTGTAGTAATAGGTTTTAGGATTCACATATTAAAGTTTTAGCTAAATCCAACGGTGAAAACAATTAATAAAATGTTTCACCACAGTAACTCGAAAATAAGAAATTATAATCATGAAACCCAAATTTTACACAAGTCAATAGATAACTACCATTACCAAATTTTAACACATTCATACTCATATTCATGATCATAACAAGAAAGGATTAGCTCCCTTACCTCTTCTCCTTGCAAGAAATTCTTCATTCTTGACACTCCTAGACCACCACCTTTGCTTGTTTTCACTCTCAAATTCAAAGAAAATTCTAACTTAAATCCCTCTTCTCTTCTCCTCCTCTCTTATGGCCTTAACAAGCTTATATCAAGAGAATGAAGCCTCTTGGAAGATGCTTGCAGTAATACAATGGAAAGAAAAAAAACAAACAAATGAAAGGGATGGGTTCCCTTTACCAAAACATGCACCCATGTTTCATGGGAAACAAAACATCAACCTCCATGCTTTTCTTATTTTCCATATTAGTATTAATTTTTTTTAATTTATAATTATGTCCCTCCTTTTAACCAAAGATGGTCAGCACAAATTGCATCAAATTCAAATAATTAATACAAGAAAAACCAAGCTAAACAAAATGAAAAAAAAAATACAAACAATAATCTTTATCTTACATATGCAAAATATGTTTGAAACTAATTACACTAACCAAAAATTTATTTATTTATTATTATTTTTCATACTTTCTACATACTAATGCACACCATAATTAATTATTAAAAACCACAACATACATAAAATTAATTTTATTTTTCTATAGGTCTTACGGTATGCGTATCATGCTATCCAATATATAAATATTCTTTATTGTTTACTAGTAATTTTTATTAAATTTTATTTGAGTTTTTCTTTTTAAAAATTAAATTATCAAAATAAAGTTATTAGTGAGAAAAATATTAATTATCAATTTATTTTTAAATTTGATCTTTATATCTATAATTTTTTTTATCAACAATAAAGAATAAATAAATATAACAGAACGTTTTATATATTTAAATGTTTTAAATTTAAATCTATAAAATTAAATTCATTCATAAAAATATTAAGTTCTAAACCTTATACTTTGATTCAACTTATTTAAATTTGTCTTTGAAAAAAGACTACATTTTTTTGCATTAAGAATTTAATGTATAATTTTCTATCAATTATATTTTAAAATTAATATTTTTAACTAAATTTATACTTTAAAGATTTGATGTTAAATAATTTTATTTAAAAGTTAATATATATATATATAATTTTATTAAATATTCAATAAATTATAAAAATGTTGAGAGTTATCAAATTTATCAAATATCAAGATATTTTTCTAGATGAAAATTAATTCTTTCAAATTGCAAATTTTGCAAGAAAGATTAAGTTTACAAAAGTTAAATCCGTAGATAGTTTTGAACTCTAATAGCATCCACCACACAAAAATAATAAATAAACGACGAAGACTTTTCAAAGATGGAAGTCGTACGTGAGTGTTAGAAAAAGGGTGTGCTTTCATTCTTATCTCTTGCAACAGTAGCGAGTGTGAGCATTTCTTGTCAGATTCAAGCAAGGGAACACATTCATCTCTCTGGAGGTATCGATTCTGTTCTGCTCTGATTTCAATAGTTTCCTTTTCAATGGAAGTTGCAGATAATGTGTTTGTGTTTATGTCTGTTAAACGTTTCAGAGTCTCTTTGAAATAATGGATGACCACTTGTTTCTTTCTCGCCAATTCTCAATTCTCTCTCTGCATATTAGTTAAATCAGGTAAAGTAATCTTTTTATCATTTTCCACTTCCAAATTACTTAGATCTACTACATCTGCTTCTTCTTATTCATCAAAACACCAGCAACTGCATCTTACTCATTCTCCACTTTTTCTTTGCTTCACATACTCTCTTTTATGGAAACGAAACTCCTTAATTTAATCTTTTATTTTATTCTTCATTCTTCATCGTAACTCACTTAAAACACCTATAATCAGACTAAATGCATGTATAAACTTAAAATTGGTTGTGGAAGATTTTCAATAATCAACTATCATCCCTACCAGCTCAACAACGATATCATTTTATGCATTTTTAATCTTCAAAGTACACTCATGACTGCAAATCCGATATATTATTAAAAATACATAAATAACTAAATAATAACTTGTAAATTTAAATTTAAATAATTAACTAAATTGTATTTTTATAGGACCAAGAGTAATAATAATTAATAAAATAACTTATTATCTAGTGTAAATTATTATACTCATTACATATATCATTACTATGAATAAAGAAAATAACTTTGTAAACATTTTATAATAATAAAATTATGAAAAAAATTTAATTCGTAATTAATTTTCATGAATATATTTTTAAAAATTTAATTAGAATTTTTTTTATCATCATAAAATAAAAATAAACATAGTACACCTATTCACTTTTGTTTTCATTTGTTTATCTTTAAAATGTTTTAATTAAATGTAAAAGAATATGTCTCTTAAAACATTTTTACTATGGTGTTTAATATATTTTTTTACTAATTTTGAATCGATTTGACTCAATAATATTTTTTTTAGAATTAACATGCTAATCACATGATTTATTATTATCAATGAATGACGAGTTCTATTTTTAAAAAATAACTATCAAACTACAATTTTCTTTTTGCGAGTTGTTTTGAATAGTATTATAATAGAAACATGATCTTTACTTCACATCCGATTATCAATTAGGCATCATATATGTAGAAGATGAACATTTTTAACATCGGAAGTTTTGTTAAAATCACATGCAATTAACATCATCTGAATAATAAATGAATGAGTAAAAATGCAAGATGTTTTCTCAAATTATGCTTACATTCACTAACTTTATATGAAGGTACATGGGTAATGTAAGTAAAAAAGAAGAAGTGATATTTAATATACAAATGAAAAATTTGTGTAAAATTTTAGGTTTAATGATTCGGTAGGTTCTATTTTTGGGTCAAAATCTCAAACATGACCCTTACTTATTTATTTTTTCAATTGGGTACTTATTGTGAAAAATTGAAATAAATATAGTTCTACCGTTAAATTGGACATGGACGTTATAATTTTAACCGAGTCTACGAGAATTTTTTTATTTTTTAAAATTAAAAAAATTGAGAAAAGTTAATTGAACTGAATTGTTTTTGAAAATTAGGGATTTCACCAACCACCATCCTCCTCCCTCAATCCTTTTGTGCAGCTACCATTAACATTGTTCGGCCACCATCTTCATCACTCTCCTAACCATTGTTTCTGAAAATTATGGATTTTGTTTGAGAGTTTAGGGTTTACTAAACATCCATCAATGGTGAAAGGGGAAGTTGATGGTCGTCGCGCCTCAACCGTGAGCTGTCGTGAGGACACCATCATCGGACCACCACCGCACCTCAACTTACACGTGCCACCACAACCACCAACCATGGCCACCATGCACAAACCACAAAGACGAGAGAGACTTCTAATTGCAAAACCCAGTTCGAGAATCATCATCTTCTTCATTCATCACCATTGCTCCCACCGTGAATCCAAATCATGAGCCACCTAAAGTCAGCAACCATGGCGAACCTAAGTTTTACACATCATTAACGCAACAACACTAGCACCCTTCGCAAAACCTAAATCGTGTCCTAGTTCAATCGTGCAACCTCAATGGCTATCGTGACATAAATAGCGATCCAACTTGCAAAGAGAAATTAGAATCTCAGAACCACACACAACAACAACCCATTCGAACAATGTCGTTGAATCTCCTTCGTGAGCAAATCCTTCAAACCTCTATCTACCGCGAGAGAGTCATGAGTCAAAGAACCTAACATCTTCATCCTAAATCTTTTCGAACATCAACGTAGGAACCCTAATTTGAAGAAGCACTCAGTTTTCTCCAATTTTTGTTCACACATCTTAATTTGAGCAAAGGGACTGAGTGTAATTAAAATTTCCCCATTTTTTTAATTATTACCATATGACACATCATTAAAAAAAATACAATTAGCATGTCACATATATGCTGATTCAAGCAATGGAGTGCATTCGTTTATGTGAGGTAACAAAATACAATTAGCATGTCACATATATGCTGATTCAAGCAATGGAGTGCATTCGTTTATGTGAGGTAACAATCATTGTGGAGCTAAGTTCTGCTTTGATTTGAAATTCTAATAGTTTCCTTTTCAATGGAAACTGTAAATGTGTTTGTCTTTAAATAGTATCTTAACGTTGCAGCGTCTCTGTGTACTATACCACATTTTGAAGTCATGGATGACCTCTTGTTTCTTTCTAGCCAATTCTCCCATTGCTCTCTGCATATTTGTTAAAGGAGGTAACCTAAGCTTACCTATTTTTCCTTAATTTCCACTTCCAAATTAGTTAGATATCAACTACATCTGCTTCTTCTCTTTTTTACTGAACTTCAAAGGCAAAAGAGTATAAACAGAATTATATAAAACTATGTAAAAACAAAAAACTGAAAAGAGAATTAAATCTTCTGACTTAACGTTTTATATACTTAAATGTTTTAAATTTATAAAATTAAATTCATTCATAAAAAATAAGTTCTAAACGTTATACTTTAATTCAACTTATTTAAATTTGTCCTTAAAAAAAGACTAAATTTTTTTGCATTAACAATTTAATGTATAATTTTATTTGAATTATATTTTAAAATTAATAGTTTTACCTAAATTTATACTTTAAAGATTTGTTGTTAAATAATTTTATTTAAAAGTTAAAAAATAAAATAAAAAATATATTCCATACGTATGAAGAAAAAAAGTCATGGTACTTTTTTACAAATATCTTTTTAAACAAGATAATTAACAAGTATTCACTATCAATTCTTACCTCAATCCGTGTTATCCTTAATCTGAAAGTGAAACCATTTTCGTGGTACTGTTTACTTTTATATATATATATATATAAATTTGAATAGTTTGTATTGAATTAAATTAATTATATTTGTTTTTTTAGAGGTTACATTTTTATAAATTCACTCGTATGAAAAATATTTTATAAGAAGTTAACTTAAATATACATTGTGTTAAAAGTAGTTTTCTTTAAACAAGTTTTTTCTTCGAAAGTGTTGTGTTATATGTAAGTTCAATTTGTTTTATTAATGGTTTATTTCACACAATCTAATTTTTTTTAAAGGGTCGGTCTAAAAAAAGAATCATCCATTTCTATTTTTATTTATTTTTTATAACATTGAATACAAAATTCAATTTTCTCTACTTTACTTTTTATTATGTATTTTAAATAATATCTTTAAAAAAAGTATAAGAATTTTAAAAGGACATTTTTATACTTTTAATTTTATACTAGATTTTAGGGTGAAGTTAAATTTGGGTTGAAACACTTATACTAGTTTTTAATTTCAAATATTATGTAAATAAGAGAAAAGTAAATTTCATTTACAAATTATAATATTTTCTTAGTTTAATTAAGTTCTGAATCCTTATAAATCTATTAACTTTCAATTAAGTCTCTAATAAATTTTTATAGCCTATTAAATATTTAATAAAATTGTACTTTTAAATTAAGTTCTTAATGTTTATCTTTTTTAGTTAATTGTGTAATGTGACTATAAAGTGCATAATAAAACACTTTTTGTTGCACCGCCACGTTGTTGGAGGTTTTTAATATTGGATTGTGAGATATAAAATTATAAAATTATATAAGATTATAAAATCATAAAATTTCAAAATAATAAAATCATGATTTCATAAAATTATAAAATTACATATCACAGTAGCTAAACAAAGACAGCATCATCTATTTAACAACAAAATCCACCTAGCTCACACATCATATATAATTAATAAAAAGAGTTAAACAGTAAAGACTTACTTGAAATATATAATTTTATCAAATATTCAATAAATTATAAAATTTTTGAAAGTTATCAAATTTATCATAAATTCAAAACTTAATTAAACCTTTTTTTTAACTTTAAATAGACTGATCCAAGAAAAAATAATGTTATTTTTCTAGATGTAAATTAATTCCTTCTAATGGAAAATTTTGCAAGAAAGATTAAGTTTACAAAAGTTAAATCCGTATATAGTTTTGAATTCTAATAGCACCTACCACACAAAAATAATAAATAAACTTCCAAGACTTTTCAAAGGCATAGTCTCTCTCAAATGTAACATCTCTGAGAGTTATTTATAGTAAAAAATATTAAAGAATTTTGCTAAAACCATAAGTAATGAAAATTTTCCATTTAATAGCTATTACAATTTTGAATATTAATTATCCAAATCCAACACGAAAATAAATAGCTTAATACAAATCTTTAATTCCTTTCACAAAGTAAATAAAGACTTTAATCAAACTCCTAGAACAAATCCCTCTCTCGTCAATCACGTTGCTTTAGCAACATCTGAATATCTATTTGTATAACACACATCATACAATCATCGCCACAACACAAACAAATGTATTGAGTGAGCTAACTGAATCAACCTTAAAACACCAACATAACACTTATATCTCAGATGTTGAGCCTTTATCACAATCATATCACATCAAATAGTATCAACACATAGTAAGACTATAACAATCAATACATTGACAACCCATACATTTCTTTATAAGGAATCATGATCAACCCATTAGTTCCACACAACCCTTCCATTACAGAAAACCTGTGTCAATACCAACCATCTTTATAAACGAATGTCTTCTTCCAAACTTTCCCGCACCCTGTTTACCAAAACAGAATAATTCGAGTGGTCCTTTACCGCAGCTTCGGACTTATCTCCCTTGTTCCCAAACTCAGCATGAGCCGAAATCCTACGAGCGAGACATCAATCATTTTCTACCCCATCGCAAGAGGAAAAGAAAGCACTTGAATTCCAGTCCCTTCTACCGCCCATCATAAACGAAGAGACCCATCTCTTCCACCGCCTTTTAAAGAAGAAGAGATCCAACCTTTCTACCCCTCAGAAGAGGAAATATGACTACCATTCTACCCCTTGAAAGAGGAAAAGTATAATCCCGAATTAACGAAGTATGGCAAGACGACATTCTAAAGAATCATAACCACCACTACACCGCATGTTTGATTCAACATTGTGTCTCTCTCACTAAGAAAAACAATATTCACGAAAAACCATTACCGCTCTTTTTTAACTCATCCTCTTCCACTGCCACGCACCGGCACAAAAGACCTCTTTCCACTACATCGCAGAGAACCCTTAAATTCCCCATATGTTACCAAACTTCACCATCAATCACTCTTTGCTCTTGCGCAATAACAAGAGTAACACTCAAGGTATTTTGAGGTTCGAACTCCACTCACTACCATTCTCTAACACAACTCCAACCTTGCCCACAACTACTATCCTTAGACCATCACTACTCACACATAACCACCCAACCCGAGGTATTCAAGGACATGAAGTATCTCACACATGTTAGAACGAGTATTAAAAATACCCAACCCCACGTAAAACTTCAAAGTATGTAGGAACAACAGGATAACAATTTAAACAGATCAAATCCACAACAAGACAACAACATAATCTATTCAGGCCAAAGTGACGAAACACACCACTTATTACCAACCAGCACATATAACTTCACGAACAAGTTGATTTTCATAAAATAAAGGACAACACAACTAACAAGGTACCCTATGACGGCAACGTCGCTTCCCACAACGTCAAAACCATTTATAACTCTCACAACACAGGGGGACAATCCTTAAATCATTACCAACCAGTTTCAAGTACAAACGTCACGAACCAGCTACAACAATTCTACTGTCCAAGCACACAACCTCATAGCAGTTTGAAATCAATTAATTACATGCTGCCAAACATAGTCATGAGAAAAACAATAGTTAGCTACAACATTTCTGCACCAGTCACTCACCCTTCCTTAACTCAATCTCAAACACCCAATTGCACTAAACCCACTCGGGCCGCCACTGCCACACAGAAAGATAGCTAAGCCACTGTCCTACTCCCAAACTTACCTCGAACCCACCCATTCCAGCACCTAAACCATGCATTGTCACGTTCTAAATTGAGATATATATGGACAACTCATATAAGGGTAGTTTTGCAGACTTAGTGAACTTCAACTATAATAAAGCTCAAAACACTTACACCCCAACCAAGGCCATCATCTCTACATGCTTAACCTCATAACAAGATAATGAAAATATCAAATATCCAAAGATTAAAAGCAGTACAGTCCAAATTACAATTTGTTTCCAAAATACAACATAAAGCAGAATCAATCCATTAATCAAACCAAAGCATCAATTCAAAATTCACAGGTTACCCAATATGACAGTGTTTCATTATCAAACACGCATTCAAGAAATTAATCAAATTACAAACAAGCTAGTTCCCCATACCTGGTTTGAAACCTCGTCAACCATTAGGATAGTCACTCCCCACGTTTGCCCAAAACCCCAAGAAACACAAAGCCCTTCTCGTTCATTCTAAAAAAATTGCGCTTGGTTCTTAACACTTCCTCCTACTTCTCGAATCGACCCTCCATCACCGTTGTCTCCACTTTTGGATCGCACACGAAGACTCTGTGCTTCACCCTCTCTCGCGTCGCATCCTCTCCATCTCCCCCCTAATCCCCCAACGAAATAAAAAACGAAAAGAACCTTAATCCCCTTTTCCCCTAACGGAAAATAAATAAATAAAAGAAAGAATGATGTCTATTCACAAAACCAAAAGAAAGGAATAAAACAAAAATAACCGATTTTGACTCCACCAGCCTCGAACCTAGTCTCGTACTTAGACCGTATACCTATTAAACCACTAAGACATGTCATTTCTTTTTTATTATATTATCATTACTACTTTAGTTCCCATATCTAAATTAAGACATTAATAAATCAAAACACACCTAACTTATTTTATTAATAACCAATATTCTCCCTATTAACTTATGCCAACTTTTGCCTAGAAATATATTAAATTCCAAGATCTTACATCAATCATGCAGAATGAGTATTAATAGTAATACTTGGTGAATAGGAAGAAGACAAATTGTGAGTGTTAGAAAAAGGGTGGGCTTTCATTTTTATTTCTTGCAACAGTAGTGAACGTGAGCATTCTATAGCATATTCTCTAGTCAGATTCAAGCAAGGGAGCACTTTCATCTCTCTGGAGGTATTGATTCTGTTCTCCTCTGATTTAAAATTCTAATAGTTTCCTTTTCACATATGTGTTTGTGTTTATAGTTCCGTAAATCTTTGAAATAATGGATGACCACTTGTTTCTTTCTCTGCCAATTCTCCATTATATTCTCTCTCTGCGTATTAGTTAAATCAGGTAAAGTAATCTTTTTATAATTTTCACTTCCAAATTAGAAACATCATCTTTATTTCACATCCCATTATCAATTATGCATCATATATGTAGAACATGAACATTTTTAACTTTGGAAGCTTTTATTAAATCATGCAACTAACATCATCTGAATAATAAATGGATGAGTAAAATACAATATGCTTTCTCAAATTATGCTTACAGTCACCAATTTTATGAAGGTACATGTGTAATGCGAAAAAACAAAGTGATATTTAATATACAAATGGAAAATTTGTGTAAAATTTTATAAGCAGTTTGGTCTCAGTTTAATTTCAGAAAACATAACAGTATCATTTTACTTTAAACGGAGCAAATGATGTCCTTTCTAAGAGAGAGTAACTAGTTCAAAAGTTTATTTAAATGAGTATTTTTAATTTTTAATTTTTTTTCTCTTAGTTTAATGTATTAATAAAGAAAAAATTACACAATCATAATTATCATCATATTAAGTCAAACACAAGTATTTAAGTAATCAAATTTAACTCACTAATTCAATCTCATTAAATTATATATATATATATATATATATATATATATATATATATATATATATCATAAAACTGGATTAATCTTTTAATGATGTGAAAATTTTAATACATTCTGTTGAGGACATTGGGAATGGTAAAGAGGTAGGTTTGATATACCTAACTAATTTCATTTAGATTTTTAACAACTGTATAAAGATATTAAAGTGGTGGTATTTAATCCTAACTTAAATCTTATAAAATCAATTTAGTAAGGTGAGGTTTGTATTCACTTATATATTATAATTTGTACATATCTACCAACTCTTAATTTTCCTGACTTCCTACATTGAGCGGAGATTTCTGAAGTCATTTTTCTGACTTCCCCCGAGCGGCCATTATAACCTGACCAAGTTGAGGTCCGAACCTTCCTGCACATAATATTTTATAATTTAAAATTAAAAGTCGTTAGAACCTAACAAGGTTGAGGGCAGCTCTGAACCATCCTGTGCATAATATTTTATAATTTAAAATTAAGAGTCGGTAGAACCTGACAAGGTTGAATGTAGCTCTGAACCATCATGTGCATAATATTTTATAATTTAAAATTAAGAGTTGGTAGAACCTGACAAGGTTAAATGCAGCTCTGAACCATCATGTGCATATTATTTTATAATTTAAAATTAAGAGTCGTTAGAACATGACAAGGTTGAACGCAACTCTGAACCGTCTTTTGCATAACATTTTATAATTTAAAATTAGGAGTTGGTAGAACCTGACAAGGTTGAATGCAACTCTGAACCATCATGTGCATAATATTTTATAATTTAAAATTAGGAGTCGGTAGAACCTAACAAGGTTGAACACAACTCTGTACCTTCCTGTGCAGGATGTAGGGATGAAAGTTCCTGAAAGTTCTTAAAACAAAAGACATGCCTTTAGGAATTATTACGAAATTTTTTACTCTTGTTGCAAAATATGGTGTTGATCCGAAGTAGCGATGTCGAGACCGAGCGCGCGTCTGGTTCTTCGGGGCTTCATGAGGATGCCGCTCGATCCCACGGTGGGCGCCAAAATGTTTCGGTTGAAATTGGCCGAGGGTCGGTCGTCCTTCCTTTCTCTGCTCTCTTTTGATATTCAATTCTCTCCGAGAACGCGATCCAATCCAATGGGTTGTTGACCTGCAGAAGACACTCCAACGCTCAAGTCAGATATGTTTCATAAAGAGGTATATATTTTATTAGAATAGAAAAGGATCATTGTACAACCATTAATGCAATATATTTTAGGTAATCAAACCCAATAATTAATCATTAATGTCGTATATTTGTAGAGCGAAAGACAATATGACCTATTAGTATGTGTTAGGTAGGATTTCCAAAAATGATAGGTCTAGTAGACATTTTAAAATCAGATTCTGAAAACAAAACAATATTTAAAGGCAAAAACTAGATTCGATAGAAAAGACCTTTAATCCACAAGAAAGAGTGAATCTCTTTGTGACTAAGAGTCCACTAAATGACCTCTAAACAATACACGTGGAAGGAACATATTGGGGTTACTCCAGCGAGTCAGATGGTAGTCATCTAGAGAAGATCAGATGATTGGCGATGGTGTGTGGGATTCACGTGCCTTGAAGAACTTTATAACTGATGTGCGTGGCGTTGCTTATAAATGTTTCTCGCCCTGATTCTAACACGGGTGGTCGTCGCTTGAAGAGGCAATCCCGGTCTGATGGTCATCGATGAAAACTGTGAAGATAACTGATGACGATAAAAGACTGCAAAAAATGCACCGAAAATTACATAGACTAGGAACCTGTTTTGATACCAACTTAAAATTGAAACAGAAAGAAATTATGTATTTGGAAGTCCTAAAGAAGCTTGATGAAGTCCTCTTTTTAATCTTTCATATATAGGACTTAATACATTTGAACCACTAAATCTCACAAGGAAAGACAACTCATACTCAACTAATTAATATTATGAAATCATTGAAGTTTGTATTTTCCTCAATTGATTCAGTACCACGAGTTGATATTTTCATGACTTTCACATAAGATTCTTGATAGTTTTATTAATCCCTTTGTCAATAATTAACTAGTCTTATAATTGGCCTCTTAGATAAGTTACATTTCCCTATAATAGAAGTTCGGATACACATGCCACCTCACTCAAAATTTACAAAATTGATGCAAAAAACTGTTGAAAAAAATTAATTTAGTCTTAAAAAAATAAGGAATTAAAGTGAAGATTTTGTGTTTAAAAGAAAAAATTGAAAATTAAATTATAAATAAGAAAGCAAAGTGTCTTATATTAACGGAAATTTTTTGAAGAGAGGGTATATGATAAACTTGATCTTAACTATTTAAGGGAGGAAAACGGTGAATTAATATATTTCAATATAATGACTTAATACAAGTAACAGAACTTGAAGACTTGAAAGTATAGTTTTGTTTAACGAATTGTTTATAAAGTGATTTTCGATGTAAAGTGTAGAACTCTTGTTACTCATCAAGTAACCAATCGGATCATGCATATAATAACTTAATTCCGAGAACCTCTCTCACAATTAACATTTTAAGAAATTATGTATTTTTGTTCTTTTTCTATTTTTACATTTTATCTAAAATTGATATAATCTAAAAATGTGGATATAAATTTAAATAAATATAGAAAAATTAAACTTACAAAAAAAAGTATAATGTTAATTTTGTACACAACGCATGTTTTAGTTTAAGCTTTGGTTAAATATATTTTGTACTGGTACACTTTTCTTTTTCTATTTAACACATCTTCTCATCTACATACTTGTATGTTTGAAAATGATTTATGTTTTAATGGTGGGAGGTTAAAACATTTATAAAACGTTATTTTAAGAAAAAAATGTTCCACAAAATTATCAAAGTGTCGAAAAATAAATTTAAAAACTCTAATCAAACCTACAAATTTTAAGCAATGATTAAAGTTATTAGATTTTTTTTTATTGTGTATCCCATAATTGACTATTTAGGATAGAAAACATTAAATGTAATTATTACGCTTGATAACTTTTTACGTACTGAAAGATGAAGTAAATTATTTTAAAATCTTTTTATTATCTAATTCATCTAAATATAATTGCAAGACTTACAAATGCGTTTATCTTTACTTGTTCAGGTTTAAGAAAGTTGTATATGTTGGAATAAATTGATGGAGTGTCTCTTTGGTTTTGCATCTTCTGTTTCAAGAGATTTAGTGTGTGGAGCATTAAATCAATTACGTTATCCTTGTTGCTCTAAAAATTTCGTCAAAAGGCTTGAAGAAGAAGAGAGCAATTTGATTATAACGAAAGATAGTGTCCAAAAATTTGTTACGCACAACAAGAAACAAGCGAGAAAGCCCAGTGAAATTGTGGACAAGTGGCTGGAAGATGCTATCAATGATGTACACAATGTCAATCAGTTGCTGGAAGAGGCAAGAACACAAAAACATTGTTGCTTTGGGCACTGCCCAAATTGGATTTGGCGATATCATGTTGGAAAAAAGTTAGCAAACAAAACTATGCACCTCGAAAAGTTCATTAAAGAGGGCAGAGAATATGTGCCATTTGACCGCATCGCTACGCTTCCTTCAAACACCCTTGATATTCTTTCAGAAAAATGCATGAATTTTGAGAGTAGACAATCTGCTTATGAGCAACTACTTGATGCAGTGAAAAATAATGATGTTTCCATGATTGGGTTGTATGGGATGGGAGGTTGTGGTAAAACCACATTAGCAATGGAGGTTAGGAAATTAGTAGAAGCAGAGCATCTTTTTGACAAAGTTCTTTTTGTACCTGTTTCTAGTACCGTGGAAGTTCAGAGGATTCAAGAAAAAATAGCAAGTTCACTGCCATTTGAATTTCCAGAAACCGAAGAAATGCAGAGAGCCCAAAGATTGTGCTCAAGATTAACTCAAGAGAAAAATATTTTTATAATTCTCGATGATGTGTGGCACAACCTTGACTTTGGTCGTATTGGGATTCCTTCATCTGAACACCATAAAGGATGCAAGATTCTCATTACCAGTAGATCAGAAGCAGTTTGTACTTTAATGGACTGTCAACGAAAGATTTACTTGCCAATTTTAACGGATGAAGAAGCATGGACTCTTTTCCAAAATAAAGCACTTATAACAGAAGCCACCTCTGATACCTTAAAGGATCTGGGAAGATTAATTTCCAATGAATGTAAAGGATTGCCGGTTGCCATTGCAGCTGTTGCTTGTAGTTTGAAGGGAAAAGCTGAGACGGTATGGAGGGTTGCATTGAATAAATTGAGACATTCTAAGCCAATAAATATTGAAAGAGGTTTGACTGATCCCTACAAGTGCCTGCAGTTGAGCTATGATAATTTGGATGATAAAGAAGCTAAATCACTTTTCCTGTTGTGCTCTGTGTTTCCTGAAGATTCTGAAATTATAGTTGAACGTTTAGTAAGATGTGCAATAGGATTAGGTGTAGTTGGAGAAGTTGACTCATATGAAGAGGCAAGGAATGAAGTGATTGCAGCTAAAATTAAGCTTGTTAGTTGTTGTTTATTGTTGGATGCAGATGATGAACGTGTCAAAATGCATGACATAGTTCGTGATGTGGCCCACATAATAGCAAAAGATGAGAATAAGATGATCAAGTGTGAAGTGGAGAAAGATGTTAGAGTGGAACAAAATTCAGTTAGATATCTATGGTGTGTGAAATTTCCAAATGATTTGGATTGCTCCAATCTTGAATTTTTATGCTTACGGACAAAGATGAAAGAATTTGATGGGATTTTCAAAAGAATGGGAATGCTCAAAGTTTTGATTCTTGTCAACGATGAGTATGGAAGAACACCATTGTTAACAATATCTTTCGAAACATTAACAAATCTTCGTTATCTATTCATTCTGAATTATGAATTGAGCGACTTCTCATTTTTAGGCGGTATGAAGAATCTTCAAAGTCTCTCGTTATATAATTGTTTACTGCCTTCATTTCCTGAATTACAAACGGATGTTGCGATTACACTAAAATTGTTAGACTTAAATGGATGTAACATTAAAGTGAAGAATTTTGAAGTGATTAAAAGAATCCCGCTTTTGGAAGAGTTGTACATCATTGAAATTGAAGGAGAATGGGATGCTAACAGTGTAGACAATATTGAATTCTTTAAGACGTTTAGCATTCCCGAAACACTGCAAAGGTATGGAATTGTATTAGGACCTTTTGGTTTTGAGGATTTTGATGGTAGAGATATTTACATTCATGGCAGAACTTTATTACTTAACCATTTTGACATATCAAATGAGGTAATAAAGGGTTTGGCAAAAAGAGCAAAGGATCTATTCGTGGCAACTATTCATGGAGGTGCAAAAAATATCATCCCTGATATATTTCAACTTGAAGGAGGAGGTTTGGATGAGTTGAATAAGTTGAAGATACGTGATTCTGAAGAGTTAGAATGTTTGATTGACACTCATAGTCACTCGAGTGAGGTGGTAACTCTCTTCTCCAAGTTGCATACGCTTGGAATTGAGAACATGAGAAATCTAAGAGTTATATGGCATTGTTTTCTTCCTGCCAATGGGCCTTTTGAGAAGTTAGAGAAGCTGTATTTAAGTGAT
Source organism: Vigna angularis (assembly GCF_016808095.1). Classification (NCBI taxonomy): domain Eukaryota; kingdom Viridiplantae; phylum Streptophyta; class Magnoliopsida; order Fabales; family Fabaceae; genus Vigna; species Vigna angularis. Next base: position 30,881,654 of record NC_068979.1, read on the forward strand.
TGTCCACGTCTGACATCTCTCTTCACGTATGTTGTTGCTCGAAGTTTGATAAAATTGAAAATATTAGAAATATCAAGATGTGATGAACTGAAGTATATATTAGCAGATGATGACAAAACGGAGGAAGGTGAAGATGAATTCACCACAGGGCATCCTGTACAAATTTTCCAAAATCTGCAGGATGTACAGATAAATAGCTGTCGAGAATTAAAACATATATTCCCAGCCAACATTGTTGGAGGGTTAGGTCAATTGAAAGTGCTCATGATAGAAGAATGTGACAAGCTAGATCAAATAATTGGAGATATTGTTCCATCAACAGACCGTGATAAAGTAATAGAGGAAGGTAAGCATCCATATTTCTATAGCCCTTCAATTCCAACAAGAGTTGTGAAGCATAGCCTAGTTACATTACATGGTATTCCTTAGTTTAAAATGGTGACACATGTAGCTTCGAACTTATATATTGTTTCATTGTGATGTTATTTTCCGTTAGTAAGGTTCAAACTCGAGACACTACTAATCTACGTTTACTTAAATCAATTACTTGTTAATACACTAAAACCAAAATTGGTCTCATTGACAATTATATTTGCATGTGAAGTTGTTTGTCAAATTTAAAATTATTTAAAGGAAACTGTCTTGTACGATTATTTTAGTTCCTAGAAACCAATATTTTTTTAATTTATAATTGCTTTTCAGGAACTCTATCCAGCCTTACAAGTCTTATGATAGAACGTTGTGGGAAGTTAGGCTCAATTTTTACAGCATCTATAGCTAAGAACTTGACTTCTTTGGAAGAATTGTACATACGAAGGTGCAAAAGTTTGAAGGATATAGTAACTCACGAAAGGGTCAATAAAAATCAAGAGGAAAGCATTGTTGAGGATGAGCATGATGTTCAGAGTGATATTTCAATCTTCCAAAGTTTGAAAAACCTACGTATCATTGATTGTGTGTTATTGGAGGGTATATTCCCTGTTTCTTTTGTTGGAGAATTGAATGATATAACAAATAAAGAGGTTGCTGATTTGAAAGACTTCTCTAGTCGAAATAATACTCAAATTGAGCTTCCTGCTTTACAAGTACTTGAACTTCATCATATTCTTGTTGGTAGTTATGATGTGATATGTCCATCTTTAAGAACACTATCATTGGATATTGGGAGATATGTTGGGTTTTTCAACATAAATTGTTCAAGCGATGCTTCAGAAGCTACAAAAAGGGATTGTATTGCAATCAAGGTATGAAAAACCATCATTTACATTGTTTCTATCTTTGTGAATTTACAAAAATTAATCTAAATATTTGAATTTCAAGATGATGTTGTGTAAAAAGTAATAAATGGTCTTACATGCCCTGCCACTTACTAGTGACCTGAGTTCATATCAATAGCTGCAACATAAATTTTTAATATGTAAGTATTGGGATAGATTATTTGGAATAGATTAACTTTGGAAAATTATTTTTGCGAAGAAACAAGTGAATCTAAATAATTATAGACATTGCTTAAACTTTTATCTATACGAACAATACGATAGAAATGGAATACGTTAATAATCAGAGTTAAAATAATATTTAGTTTGGTTTAAGAAGTATTTTGGTGTATAAATTGCAGATATCGAACTCAGATTTTGATCCGCCGGTTGAAAGTGTTGAATGTCTTTCAAAACAACCACATGGTTTGAACTTGATTATGACACACAATTTTAGAAAGATTGAACTGAAAGGCTTTGATAAGGCAAAGTACCTTTTTAAACTCTCCATTGCTTCATCATTGACGATGTTGGAAATTTTGACAATTAACGAATGTGAAGGGCTTGAGTACATTATAGACACTGATGATGAATATGGCAAAGAGAATATGAAAGCTATCTTTCCTAACTTAAAAAAGCTCTCAGTGTATAACTGTTTCCGATTGAAATATATGTTTGGGCAATATGACGTAGCTAATAAGGATTATAAGGAGATTCATATTCAATTCTCAGCATTGGAAATACTCACTCTTCGGAATCTACCAAACTTTGTTAGCATTTGTTCTACCCATATTCTGACTGTGACGTGGCCATCTTTGAAGGACTTTCAGTGTTACAGATGTTTGTCTCCATTTTATGGTTCAAGAGAGCCTATTATCACAAGTACGAAGGTAGTCTTGTCTTTTTTTTCTTTTTATGATTATTAATTAATTTTTCTTTTTTCGTTTATGTTTTTACATTTGCTCTTAATGTCCTACAGGATCCGAAAGGGATTCAGAACCATCTCCTCACTTTGCAAACTCTACACATAACGCTTTCTGATGCAGAACGTATTTTTTGTCTTAATGAACATGAAATTGAATTGGCCAACAATTCACTTACTCTCCAACATCTTACCACATTAGAAATATGGCATTGTGGAAAGTTGGAAGTAATCTTTCCAAAGTCTGTGGTAAGATGCTTACCAAAGTTGAAGCTTTTGACGATTAAAGAATGCAAAGAATTAAGACAAATCATTGAAGAGGGTGTGGAGGATAAAAAATTGTCTAACCTTGTTTCTCCTCAACCATGCTTCCCAAAACTAGAAGCATTGCATGTTGGTCATTGTCACAAGTTGAAAAGATTATTCTCTGGAGCCAATGACCTTCCCAATCTTCATCTTCTGGCCATAAATGGAGCCAATGAACTAGAAGAGCTTGTTGGATGTAAACAAGGAAAGATTAAAGTTGAGCTTCCAAGACTCAAACTTTTAATATTTACGCATATGGAAAACTTCAGTCAAGAGATTGAATTGCATAATGTAAAGAATTGCATTGTCTACAAATGTCCAAAACTCTCTTTGACTTCAACAACTACATTTACGAAGCTCATTTATGATTTTCCTCGCAAAGGTAATTCTTTTCTGCATAAATGTTGGTCTTTATACACTCTCAAAAAGGAAGTTTATGAGTTTCAAATGAAATGTAATTTTATCTCACTCTTATTCAACAACGAAAATATATTAATTATTAGACTCAAATTATTTTAAGAAATTAACTCTTTTTTTAGTTATTTTCACATTTTGTTTGCACTATTACAATTTAGTTATCTATGTAATTTAATCTATCTTAGTGTACTATTACAATTTATTATTTTTTAATTGTTTTATGATGGCAAGAAATATTAAATAATTGTTATGTTAACTAAATGCTTTGAAATAAGTCTTGCATATGTATATATTGGCATGGTTTCCAATTCCCAACCGAGTACCACCAGAATTTTTTAAAATTAGAACATTAACTTAATTTTTGCTGCAAGTCTTTTATTATTAGGTTCTAGTAATCTTAGTTATGAGAACACTGTTGTAAAGGGTAGGATCCCTAAGACGTAGAGTCACCACTTTATTTGATGGGTGATAAAAATATTCCCAACTTTATATATATATATATATATATATATATATATATATTAATTGTATTGATATAATGATCCATCGTGGAAAGTTGAGGTTGTATTCCTTTTTGTTATGAATTTCATTTTCACGTGAATTTCCTAATATATATCTTTCTACAGATTTCGTAAACACTGAAGTTCGTAGTTGGGAATTTGAATTCATAGTAAAATCTATATACCGTTATTCAACTATTAATGATAGCAGTGAGTTCACTTCATCACAGGTCAGAACCAACCAATCTATGAATATGAATATAAATAAAATAAAATAAAAAAGCCGATAATGTCTCATTATTAGAATAACATTTTTCAATTTACGTACTAAATTTGATCTCCATTTTATTAAAACAAATCAATGTGATCCATTAAAATTAATGTACCATCAAAGTTCTTACCAATCCTATTTGCATTGTAAATATGAAACTGAAAACATTTATTGGAAAAAAGTTATAGCATATCACTGATAGACTAGCAATACCAACTACTGTTTTAGAATTTAGAAGCCCACCTCTAATTTGTAATATTACTAAACATAAAAATGGATTTTGTAATATTAAGACAAACTCCTAAAAGGAAAGTTGGTGTATGAGGAATGAAAGAGTGAAGGAGGTTTTCCATACCAATAGCACTTGAAGAAGCAATAGTAATATATAGGGCTCCTTTCAAACTTTAGAGCCACTCACTCAATCGTACTTTTTCAATTTGTAATACACAGAAGATTGAGGACGTAGGAAATGAGAGCATTAAATCTTCATCCACTGGAGTTGAAGGCAAGCCAGGAATAGTGGCAAGCCAAGGAATCCAAGTACAAGAAGGGTTGAACCTTTTGCATAAACAAGAGGGAATATATGTTGCTCCTAACAACAACAATGACATTTCTTCAGGTTTCTCATTTCTTATTTTCTCATTTCCATCCTATATTTCCATTTCACCCTCTCAAACTTTTTACAGCTTCTGCAGATATCCGTACAAGATTGGGAGCATATAAACATTTTGTTGATCTGGATGATGCACAGATTTCTCTTCTGGTGGAGGCAATAACAGCATATCCTCATCTCTGGAATGATTCCAAGATGTTTAGTGAGCGTTTTCAAGCTTTGAGGTTCAAAATTTTGGCAGATATGTTGTCTTTCGTTCAGAAGGAAAGTGGCGATAATGTTATTCCTCACAGAGAAAAAAGGTTCCATAAACTATGTGAAGAAGCTACTCAAATTGGATTTGAGATTACATGGGAAGAGAAAATGCGTGAACGTGTTGTGGCGAGGGATCCTAAGCTGGAAGAGGACATTGCTAAGAGACAAATAAATGAGAATTCTAAGAGGTATGATTATTTTGTTGGATGAGTATACATTTAGTGGCATATGAAATTCTTACAAGATTGATAGCATCAATTTCTGAGTTTCTTGTTGTTTGGCGAGCAATTTAAGTTTGTTACACAGGTGTAGTAGTTGGGACATGGTACGAGATTCCCAGGATGCTGAACAAGGTAATGGGCCTAAGATTCGCTTGGAAGAAGGTTCTGACTTGGTTGATAAAGAAGGTGAAATAGGTGTTGTTGCTAATGACCACATTTTGGCTCCGAGAAATGAAGAACCAGAGCAGGAATTTGTTGCAGAAGCTTCCACTTCAGAAATACCAAGAATAGCAACATCATTAACAAACTCGCAAACAGTTGAAAAGCCAACACCTTCAAATGTGAGTCTAATAAATCTTTTTATGAGTATTAGATGAGACTATTGTGATTTTACACCTTTTTATTACTTTGTTTAGCCATTGGTGGACACACAGCACACTAGTGAACCGTGTTTGATGGAGCAGAAAAAACCACTTGGTGAAATTCCAAAGGTAAATGGCAAACAAAAATACCATAAATTATTCTAAATTAATATGCATATCCACTTGCCATCGACAATGACCCTGCTAGTATAAGTCACAAAAAAGAAATGAAGTCTGCAACTTATTACAGCAAAGCTACATATCATTTGTTCTTGCGCAGAGTATTGAGCAAGTTGCCGTAGAGGAAACCATAGCAAAGAACACCAATATGGCAGCTTCATCAATTTTTTCCGAATCCGCGACCTCTAAGTTGGATCCAACAGTTACTTTACTAAGTAAATCACATCCACATCATGTAAGTTTATTTTATGCAATTCACATTTTTAACATATTCCGTCAGAATAAAAATAATGTTACCATTCTGATTTATTATTTATCGTAGAAGTGGAATTGAAAAACAACAGAATTTCTAAGTTGGAATTTATATTTAATATATTTGTTATCATCACACTTATTCCACCCAGGGTGAAACTAACAGCACCCAAACTGAGGCACGCATTGCTAAAGAAAGTGAAGGCCATCCTAAAATCATTCAAGACTTTGGGGCCAATGATATCACGAGTTTATTTGCACCAGTTGTTGTTGGGAAAAAGGGTGAAGATAAGCTAGTTGGAAAGACCCTTGCTGAGTTAGAAAAGTATCTGAAGATGTCTTTGAAGGATATAGTTAGCTCTGAGACTAACAGCCTTTGCCTTTTGTCTGCTCTTAATTTCCTTTCCAACCTTCCTTTCAAAGATGTGAATGTATCAGATGGACTCAAACATATTATAGACACTATGCACCGACACTTGCCAAGCATTCTATTCTCCTTTAAGCAAGGCTTTGCCACCACTGACAAGTTGGCAGAACTTGAAGCTCGTGCGAATGAGGTGACCATTAAAAAGAAGTTCTATGATGAAGTTCAACGGAAGGAAGTAGTTTTGCAGCAACAAATCATTAGGTTGAAGGAAGAAATAAGAGTTTGTGAGGTTGCCTTATCATCTCTGGAGGAGGAAAAAAACAAATGCATTGCGGAAACTGTAGAATACAAAACGGAGCTTGAAAATGCGAGGAAAGACGAATCTCAAATGTTGGAGGTGGCTCATAAATGGTCAGTTCTGTGTAGTGAATATGAGCTCAATCGCATGGCTGCTACAAATCGCTCGTGAGGGTTTTCGTTGTTCATTATTATTAAGGTTAATGTCTTATGCTTTTTCTAGTGGTTTATGCTTCAATAAGGTAGCTTGGTCCTAAATTAACTTAATGTGCACCCAACCCATCAGCCAGTACCACTCATCATATAGTTTCGGTTTACTTTCCAAATTTCGATTGTTCTATTTTGTTGTATGTTTGGTATCTTATTTGTGTGTAAGAGGTTGTTCTTCGTGAAACAGACAAAACAAGTGTTGTGATAAATGAAAAAACTATTTGTTCTTTTATGTAATTCAGTGATCAAATGCATCTCATTTTTTCTTCAAAATTACAGAAACCATTTTTTTCCTTTCTTCAATGAATGTCTTATGTCTTCTCTGTAGGGACTTCCAATTGTATCATTGTCCTTTTGTAATACTTTATTTCAGCCGTCGAAAGAGTGGTTTTCGTTTCCACTTCTATTTCCTCCCTCATCGCCACCAACACCGCCATCTTCGACAGCGACCTCGCCGCCTAACTCGCCGCCGCTGGGTATAGGGACTGGACACAGGAGACTCTGTATAGAGGAAGAATGAGAGGATAAAACTTATATTTCACCAAATTCTATAGGGTGCAGGTAGATTAAATGTAGGTGTAGGAAGAAAAAGCCTGAGAACCTGCAGAATCAAGAGTCCAACCAAGAATAAGCAAACTCAAAACAATAATAAAAGAAAAATAAGATTTATAACAAGTGTAACGTCATAAATTATTAAAAAAATTTCACTTATTTCATAATATTTTCAAATTAATTATTGAGAATAAGCAAAATAAAATTTACCAATTGATTTGGAAAAGATTTATATTTATTGAATCAAAATAGATGAAACTTTAATCAATCTAAAAGAAGCATCATGTGTACATTCTTAAAAAGTATGAAAAAAATTTCAAGCTTATTTGATATATAAAGTTTTCGTCACGTTATTGTTTCCATAAAACTTGGACAATGTACCTTAATTAAATTAATAAAGATTCTCATTAAGAATATTAATGGATGCTTCTTAATGATTATTCCAAAAGACCTTGTCACTAATTCATTGCTCACATATAAAGTTGTCATGGTTTTTAAGACATTAGAATTCAAAGATGAAGACTTGAGCAAATTTATTATCAGTCTTTAGTGGCATACGAGTTTTAATCTCACTAAATGTAAGATGTTGAGATTGTAAAAGGTCGGACGAATAAATTTTTTAACATAAAACACTTTGCACAATAATAAAGCTCGTTATCTTTGAAAGGGGAAGATTCAACAAAATTGTTCATCTTCTTAATATAATCTAAATATTAATAATGAAACCTCTTCATATGGTAGAATTCAAGCAGCATAATATTAAAAAAAAGTTTTATTATTCTAGAACGATATGTGATAATCGATTATAATTAAGGATAATTAATTATCACAATTAATTTCATATTTTCTTTAAAGTTTATGAAATAATGGATTATCACTTAAGATAATCGATTATCCTAATGAAAAGATAAATTTTGAAATAATTTATGGTATAATCGATTATCACTTATGATAATCTAATTTTAAAATTAAGTATATATATATATATATATATATATATTACCTAAATTTTTCACTTAGAGGTTTAAGAGTTGTGTTAGAGAAACTTTAAATGTTTTTTTGTGAAAAAAGAGTTTTGAAAATCCTAGTGTGAATTGAGCAAGAACTTTTATTGAGTGTTTAGGTGATTGTGTGTTGCTATTGTTGCTAGGAAAATTGTTCATCCTTTGTGTGTTGTCAAAAGGAGGTGCTTTCTAACCATAACTTTATTATATGTGGTTGTAAGTTATTGGTTATTTTTAGTGATTGGTTAATCACTCTTTAAAGAGTTTAACAACTAAACGTATGGTCTTTCATTCGAACCACTATAAAATTCTTTGTAATTTCTCTTTTGCGTGCATTCTTTATCTTTATTGTTGTTATATATAAAAGATCTATTTTTATTATAAAATCAATTTATAAAAAGGAAACTTTTTAAAAGACACGATTTTATTAAGTAAACCAATTCATCCCCTCTTAATTTTTGTCCACACGTGAATATTGCCCTTCGTTCATGATTGGTATCAAGCTTTGATAGTTTTTCAAATATTTAAAAAATGGTTGGATAAAACTAAATCTTTGAGAGTGTTTCAATTGACAAACCTTCTTTGTTTACTAGAAAAATTTATGTTTTTTGGAAAATAAAAATGCAAATATTTTTAGAGTTTGTTAATATATATATATATATATATATATATATATATATATATATATATATATATATATATATATATATATATATATTTATTTGGATGCTATTATAAATGATTCTTTTTGTTCTTACTATTAATAATGTGACACTTTTCATAATAGACTACGAATGAAAATAGAAGTGCTTAATATATTATTTTAGGATAAAAACATAATTTTATCTACTCTAACTGAGTTGTACAAAATTTTTGCGAGTAAAAGTGCTCATGACGAAATTTTAAGAGTCACTCGAACGCAAATTTTGCAAAAAAAAAGATTAAGTTTACAAGATTTGAATCGGTAGGAATCCGTAATAGCACTCACCACTTGAAAATAATAAATAAACAACCAAGACTTTTCAAAGACATACAAGTGGAAGTTACAGCCTCAATCATGCAGAATTAATAATAATAATAATTCTGAATTCTGATAGCACCCACCACACAACAATAATAAATAATCCATGAAGATTTCTCAAAGACATAATTCACCCACAACGTGTACCAAACATATTTTAATTTTTAATTATTTTAAATAATAAATACATTATTCATTCCAAAATTTCTTATAGAGTTTCTACGAAAATTTAAAAAAGAAAAAATGTTTGTGATTTAAACTAGAGTGATAAATTAAAAGTGATGTAAGTTTTAAAATTTGTAAATTATTTTTAATTCAATCTATACAACTCGTGGTATCAAATTAACTCATACGTTTTAATCGATTTTGATAACCCTAAGTCATGTTATTGATGGATATAAACATCATAGAATTGTTTCATGGTGTATGGATGTTGTAATTGATGACAAGGAAAATTGTTTGGGATATCTGTTCTTGTTTGTTTTCAGGGATTTGAATTTCTCTGGTTTGTTGTTTATCGTGTGGTGTTTGTGATTCTTATTGGAAACGTAAACAGGGAAGATGAATGGAGATGAAACTTGGTGAGCAATGATTTGTGTGATGAAGAAGAGGGACCTTTCCCTTTACTTTTCTATGTATCACTGATCTTAGAATCAGTGTAATGCATTTTCATGTTGATAAAAATTGTGAAAACTTAATTAAGTTTTAAGTTGCTAATAAATTTTAAAAACTTTCAATTTAGTCTCTAATATATTTTGATGGTCAATTAAATACTTAATAAAATTTATAATTATTTAACATAGTTGTCCGTAAAATATAAAAAATCAATAAAGGATACATTGACATAATTTTTATAATCTCATAAAACATAACAAAATCATATAAGGCATATGTGTACATAGATCATATATAAATTTATACATTAAAAATATTTCAAAAGTAAGATATCAAATATGTCCTATTAGATATTTATATTTGACTCAATCTAAAGCTTGCATTTACAAGCCAACCAAAAAATCATTAGGTGTAGGCTACGTTTATTATAATACAAGTATGTACACATATCATAATACGAAGTACTTTCCCTTTAGCTTCAATATATATATTATATCATATCGCTCTATGTCATTTTGATCTTCAAGATCTATGCTACATCATATCATAAGTATCAATACTTAATATACAACTCAAATAATTGTTCACACATTATCTATACATCATCTATATGTTTGACTCCAAATTCATTTAATTCAATTAATTTCAAATCATTTTCATACATCATTATTCACTTAAACAAACTTACAAATAATTAATTATTGGAACTACTATTTTACATTTATAATTATACTCAACAATTCATTAAATAGACAAGAAAACAATAAATAAAAAAAATTTATTTCAATATTTTTTAGCTTTAGCTTCAACAGGTTAGCTTGAATGAAGATTTTCTCGAGTGAAATTTAAGCAAAAGTGACATTAAATTACATAGTTATTTTCTATTGAACAAATGGAGAACACAGTTGATTTTGAGACTAGAGTGTAAATAGAATAGAGTGAAAGTAGGATAGAGAGAAAGGTTATCATATGTTCTATATTTTCCCAAGCCAAAATTCTTCATTTAAGTAAAAATATATGAAATAGAAATATCAAACTCGACAGCAAGAACAATTAATTTACAAAAATGTTTAAAAAAAAGCATTTTAATAATATAACTTTTAACCAATTCAAATAATTGTTTCAAACTATAATTTGTTCAAACATTATGTTTTATTAATTTCAATTAAACTTGGTTCGTCAAACTCATACTTTTATTCACATCAAACTCAAAAATAACATTGAATATTTTGATTCAAACAACCAAATCATTGATGAAACATGTATGTATATCATGTTATCCAACTTGTAAATATTCGTTATCCACTAATAATTGTTATTGAATTTTATTTGAAATTTTCTTTCTAAAAATAATATTATAAAAATAAAGTTATTAGTGAGAAAAATATTAATCATCATGTTCTTAAAAATTGATTTTCATATAATAAAAATTAAATAAATATGATTGAACATTTTATATATTTAAATGTTTTAAATTTAAATCTATAAAATAGAAGTCATTCATAAAAATATTAATTGTTTATTTCATTTTATCTAAACGGTCAGTCTAAAAAGAGGAATCACCAATTTCTATTTTTATTTACTTTTTTATAAAATTGAATACAAAATTAAATTTTCTCTGGTTTATTTTTTATAATGCATTTTAAATAATATCTTTCAAAAAAGTATAAGAATTTTTTAGTTAATGTAATGTGACTACAAAATGAAAAATAAGACTGTTTTTTAGATAATTAAAGAGAATTTTAATGTTTATGTATGATTTCCTAATGGTTGACCTGCATCTCGACGTTGATGATGATCTTTAACATTGTTAGAAATTTCTTTATCAATTTTTGTGATCACAAATTTTTTTTCTGGAAAACAATTATAAGAAAGTTTAAGGATTTATAAGTTGGAAGGTAAGATATAAAATTATAAAATTATAAAATTACATGATAATAACTAAACAAAGACGGAGCAAACAAGATTTACATCATCCATGACCCATTTAGCTACCACATTACATATATAATTAATAACAAAATCAAACTATAAAGACTTTCTTGAAATATATAATTTTATTAAATACTCAATAAATTAAAAAAAATTGTTTGAGAGTTATTAAATTTATCATAAATTCAAAACTTAATTAAAACTCTTTTATTTTTAACTTTAAAAAGCCAAATACTCAGACTTTACAAGATTATATATAACCAAATCGTATTGGTTGTGTGTTATTCAGTGAATTAAGTAAATTGTGGTAGCCAAAATTTATTCTAAAAAAATTTATGCAAATTAATTTCTCCAACAAGCAAATTTTGCAAGAAAGATTAAGTATACAAGAGTTGAATGTATATCTTAATAGCAGCAACCACTTAAAAATAATAAATAAACTACCAAGACTTTTCAAAGGCATACAAGTGGAAGTTACAGCCTCAATCATGCAGAATTAATAATAATAATTCTGAATTCTGATAGCACCCACCACACAACAATAATAAATATACCATGAAGACTTCTCAAAGACATACAAGTGCAAGTTATAATCTCCCTCGATCACAGAGAATTAATACTAAAATAGGAGAATAGGAAGAAAACAAATTGTGAGTGTTAGAAAAAGGCTGTGCTTTCATTCTTATATCTTGCAAGAGTAATGGGTGTGAGCATTCTATATCATATTCTCTAGTCAGATCCAAGCAACTGAGTACATTCATCTCTCCGGAGGTATCTGTCAGTGTAAAGTTAACTTCTGTTCTGTATTCTGATTTGAAATTTTAATCGTTTCCTTTTCAATGGAAGTTGTAGATAATGTGTTTGTGTTTATGTTTGTATTTGCAGTAACTTAACGTTTCAGAGTCTCTTTGAAATAATGGATGTTCACTTGTTTCTTTCTCGTCAATTCTCCATTCTCTCTCTGCGTATTAGTTAAATCAGGTAAATAATCTTTTATCATTTTCCACTTCCAAATTAGAAACATCATCTTCATTTCACATCCCATTATCAATTATGTATCGTATAGGTAGAAGATGAACATTTTTAACATCATCTGAATTCTAAATGGATGAGTAAAATACAATATGCTTTCTAAAATTATGCTTACATTCACTAATTTTATGCAGGTACATGTATAATGTGAAAAAAAAGGTGATATTTAATATACAAATGAAAAATTTGTGTAAAATCTTAAAAGAAATTTGGTCTCAGTTTAATTTGAAAAAAGATAATAGTATCATTTTAATTTAAACGGAGCAAATGTCTATTAGTGCAACGAAGGGATACGACAATAGTTGTTTTAAAATTATGACAGCAATTCCATAACCGAAGTATATTCAAACGAGGTAAAAATACGAGACTTTTGACCTTGATCAAAAAATCGAAGCAAAACAAGTTATAATTTTGCCTCAGTTTAAAAAATCTGAAGCAATAAATCAAAGAGAAAGAAAAATTGAGTCTATTGTCTCAGTTGGATCCAAAACCGAAGCAATAGACCATTTTCTACCTCGGTTGAATCTAGAACCGAGATAATAGACTCTTTTGTGACTCAATTTTTTACCACAATTGATATTTAAAGTCCATATTAAAAAAAAATAATCATTCTATTATTTTAGTAATAAGGGGTCTATGGCCTCAGTTCTAAGAACTGTTGCTTAAAGCCTCCCAAAAAATTAAAAAAAAATATTTTCAGTTATTTTATACCTCGATTCGCGCCATAACCAAAACATAAGAATTCTATGACCTCGGTTCTCTAAACAACTGAGACTATAGATCTAGTTTAAAAATGAGCCAACTAAAAAGTCAATTTTGTAGAGGGATTTGACCTTGGTTGTTTAAAAAACCGAAGCCATAGATCCCTTTAAGCTTTGGTTATTCTTCAATGGAGACATATATGTTTGTCATAATTAAAAAAATGTCACTATGAACTTTTATGTTTCGGTTGCAATAAAACCGATGTTAAATACACGAGTTAATATCCATCTTTTTTACTAGTAGTCCTTTCTAAGAGAGATGAGTAAAAGTGTAACTAGCTCAAAAGTTTATTTAAATCTAATTAATTTTTGACCATAATGAATTATTTGAAATTAAATTGAGTATTTTAAGTAATGAAATCTAACTATAGTTCAATTTCATTAAACTAATTTAATAATTATATATATATATATATATATATATATATATATATATATATATATATATATATATATATATATATATATATATATATATAACTGAATGAATTTTTTATCAATGTGAAAATTTGAATACATTCTCTTAAACTGAGGACATTGGAATGGTAAAGAGGTATGTTTGATATATCTAACTAATTTTTCTAAGATAGATTTTTAATAACTTTAAAAGCTATTATGTAGTGATATTTAAGCCTAACTTAATCATATGTAAAATTAATTTAGTAAGGTAAGGTATATATTCACTTATGTATTATAATTTGTGCATATCTTTAGCTAATGTGAGATTTCTAACACACCTCACATTAAGGACATCGAACATTCACATATTTCAAAATGTAGCTTAGAATGTGAGCTTTGTACCTACTTATATATTATAACTTGGTCATATATCTAGTTGACGTGAGATTTCCAACATATTCCCTTACACTGAAGACAATAAACATGGAAATAGATGGGGACTAGATAATTAGTGACACAGTCGATGTAACTAATCTTGCTAGAAAAGACTATTAGTGACTTTGGTAATAAGAAAAACACATGGCAAAAAACTAAACGATTTTCGAATAACTGCATAATATAGATAGCCAAAATAGGATTTTAAAATTACGTGATTCTCACATATATTAAAGAAAGAGTATGTGTACCTTTTTTCACAAGAAAACACCCTTTAATGCTTTAGAGATTTGATTTGATGAATTACTCTAAGCTTTTTTCAATGACTTTGACTCTCTATTTTACAATCTTCTTTCTTAACGGATGTAACATGAAGAAACATACGAGAAAGCTTGCTTTATACCTTAGTGGTTCATATAAATACATGTTCTATTGTTTTGCTCGACCATCAACTAGTAGTCATCATTAGAAAATTGCTCCTTAATAGACTAATTACTATTTTCCACTTTATTATTAATTTATTTACTCATTGATATCTTTAATTAACACGAGACATAAAACCTTTTATTCTTCCACTTGGTTTATGTGCCATTGTATATGTTTATATGAATGAATAAACAAATAAATTAAACAAACATTATTAACAAGTGGAATTTAAGTCTAACTAAATCTCAAAAAATTAGCTTATAAGGTGAGAGTTGTACCCATTTATATACTCTAAATTAGTCTTATCTCTAGTTAATGTGGAACTTCTAACACACTCATTCACGCCAAGGTATATACATATCGAGTGTGGGATTATACATTAATGAGTGGTTCGATAGCGATTAGAATAATAAACCCAAAAAATCACAAATCTTGCTCAAACTCATGACTTTAATACCATGTTAAGAAGTGAACTTTAAGCCTAACTCAACTCCATAAAACCAACTTATAAAATGAGGCTTGCAGCTACTTATATACACTAAATTGGTCTTATCTCTAATTGATGTGGAATCTCTAACAAACATAATGCATACTAAGATATTAAAATATTATTTCTATTAGGAAAATCATACTTAAAATTAAAGCAAAGAGAAATTATGTATTTAGAAGTCTTTAAGGAGCTTGATGAACTCCTTTTCATAACCTTTCATTTGTAGGACTTAATACAATGGAACCAGCTAATCTAGACAGGAAAGACAACTCACACTCAACTAATTACACAACTCACACATACTTGTGTGTATATGACATGGATTTAATTACTAACATTCCTTCTCAAGCTGGAGCATATAAATTATATAGCTTGAAACAAATAAACTCAATCTCAGGTCCCCTTAAGGATTTGGCCAACACATATCCTAGTTGGTCATTTGATCCAACAAAATCTATGAACCTGAGTATACCTCTTTGCAACTAATCGGGTTTTGACCTGATCAACTTCACCATTAGGTCCTATGTTAATGGCATATACCCATTGACATCCAACTTCCCTTTTTTTTCATGGAAGAGGAACTAACACCTAACTATTATTATGTTAAGAGTCTGCATTTCGACAAACATAGCCTGTCACCATCTAGGATATCAAGTGCTTAATTCACATTTTTAGGAATGATAATAAAGGACACGGAGGATAAAAAGTAATAATAGGAAAACGACAATTTGTGAAAATTAAAAAAGTTATGAATAAGATGTGAGTTTCAAGTGGAATGAGGACCTTTTTTCATAGCAATGAGCCATGTTGAATCATCTTCACTGGGTGTCGTGTTGAGTGACATGGAGAAGAATTTGATGTAAGAGATTCACCTTGTTCTTGGATAACTAGATTATCAATTGAGGTATCTTGCAGGTGTAATTAGTAAGTGGAGATGATGGTTCATGAGGACTTTAATCAAGACTAAAATTGACAGTTACGCTAGAAATATTGTACTCAACTAAAGGTATAGTGAGGACTTACCGAATAAAATGAACATCTTGAATATATGAAGAAAAGTAAGGAATATGTTCAAAGAATGTGACATTGACAAACATGTAATACTTCTTAGTTTTTGGAGAGTAACACTAGTATCCCTTTCGAAGTCATGATCAATAGTGTAAGAAGGCACAATTGATAGTACGAGCAGATAATTTATCTAACCCTTGAGACATGTCATGAAAACAATATACATAACCAAAAAGATTAGGAGAGATGTGAAAAAAAGGGTCATTTAGAAAACAGAATGGAAAAAGGAACCTTATTTTTAAGATAGGAGGATGACATCTTGTTAATAAGAAAACATGCAGTTAGGATGACATCCTCGTAATGATGAATAGTAATATTTACACCTATACAGTATGAGCCATCTGTTCAAACTATGTGTTTATTTTTTTCTTTTTGCTATATCATTTTTTTTGTGGTGTGTGAGGACAAGTGATTGATGTAACATACCATGGGAACTTAAGACAGTAGAAAAATTAGATGAAAAGTACATACTCTTTGGCATTATCACTTCTTAAAATTTTAATTACTTGACCAAATTTATTCTTTATTTCATTCGAAAAGGATATGAAGATATACAACAGTTTGAAATAATCTTTCATAGGATAAACCCAAGTACATCTTGAATATTCATCAATAATCATAATAAAATACTTAAAACCAAATGCTAAGATGCGACTAGGCATGCATATATCAATTTACAAACAAGTGCAGAAACATAACTTCACAAGTAATTACAAGGTTGGACTTTGGTATTGAAGGCACTTGGAAATGGAAAAGACTAGAAATGGTATGAAATGACATTGTTAAGGCTAGTTTTCACCAATGCACTCTTGTGTATAACCAATTTCATCTCCTCTCTATCAATTTACTAAAGTCAATCCACTAAAACACTCTAGCCCTAATCCCTTAGGTGAAAGAGCCTAGGTTTACCTTATCAAACTCCAATCCCTTGGACAATCTAACAAGCAAAACCCACATTAAAGAGCTAGGATCTTAAGACAACATGTGAATCATCTTCCATCCCTAGAATCAATGACCCACAAGGACTCCTATTTCAGTTCAAGGTTTCATCTTACGTCCCCATAATCCATAAAACCCCAAAATCAAGTCATGAACGTCCCCATTACATGCAAGCTTTAAGATTGGAAACAAGAATACTAGCAATTGATAGAAAAGACATATATATAATCAAATCATTCAACAATTACACAAGAATTCAAAGGCTACAACTAATCCCTAACAAGATGGGTTTGGTTCTCCATTTCCATGGAGAACCCTAAAGCTTACATCATGGAAGATGGAAGAAGAAGGAGAACCCAAGAGGAAGAAGGGAGTGTTCCCACGAACCCTAGCAGCCCTCCAAGCTCTCCCCTGAGTGAATTGCACCTCCAAAGAACCAAAGACCCCAAACCCCTTCGCGTTTTAGGGTTAAATAAGCTAGATCTTACACATCAGCAAAAGTCGTGCCCGGCGCCCTCTCAGTCGCGCCCGGGCGCAAGCTTCTCGCAAAAAGTCGCGCCCGGCGCCCTCTCTGTCGCGCCCAGGCGCGAGCTTCTCGCAAAAAGTCGCGCCCGGCGCCCCTCTGTCACGCCCGAGCGCGACCAGCACGCAAAACTGGCACCTGGTCACTTTTCTGTGCAGCTTGCGCACGGCGCCCCTAAGCCAGGGGGCGCCCGGGCGCGAGCACACCAGACTTCAATTCTGTGCAGGTGGTGCTGGGAGCCCCTGAGCTAGGGGGCCCGAGCCTGACTTTCCATCACTGCATCATTTTCACTTTTTCCGCAAATCTGCTTGCTTCTAGTGGTTGGTTCAGCTTTAGACATTATTGGAGACCCTTCCAAGCTCATTATTAGGTACAAAATAAGGGATTATTGATGAAAGCACATCAATGTAGCCAAAGATACAATTATTTAGAAAACAAGACAAAAGAAGAGGATTAAACAAGTTATAAGTTAAAAATGAGTTGATTTTGCTACTAAATTGATGCTTAAATAATTGTAAAATTTAGCATTATCACTAGGCATGCATATATCAAAAGGGAAAATAGAAAAAATATACTTATTCATTGTTTAAGACCTCTTAGGAAAGTTAGATCTAACATATTTTCCGAGTTAACAAGATTCACATTCTAAGGTTTGGAGACTATTGAGCGTAGAAAACATTTTTGTTAATATTGACAAAGGAAGATGTCCTAATTGATCAAATAACAGTTTAGGTCTCAAAGATGCAACACATGATACATATGGACTTCCAAAATGGTATAATCCTCCAACATCATATCTTTCTCTAATTCGTCTCCCTGAACCATGCTCCATATGACAAAGGTTATTGAACAATTTAACATTTTGGTTAATTAGCTTAATGAAATTAGATTAGAAAGACAATTACGAACAAAAAGAACATATTTAAGATTAAGTGAAGGAGAAAGGTAAACTTGACCGACTACCTTTGAGAAAATTTTAGATCCATTCGCCATAATTATGAAATGATGTTTTTGTTTTTAAAAGAAAGAGATGTGAACAAAGAGATATTACCAAACATGTGATCAAAAGCACCTGACAAACAATTCAATCACAATGGTCTAACAACTTTAAGCACAGTTTCAATCAAATAAACAAAATCAATCATTCTTGCTCAACTTAGAAATTTCAAGAGACAATATAGTCTTAGCAAGCTAAACTTCAATCATGGTGCTCACAAATTAAAAGTCACAAGATAGATGCAAATGATAGATCAACAAACATGGCAAGTTGTTTTCAATGAGTGCATGGAACCAATCCTCACCAAGGAAAGTGTTTCACTCAAGCACAATGGTGTATAAGAATGTGTGTCTTACTCTCAACTATTACAGTGTTTCATAAATCAACTTTGCCTTTCGTTTCAATAATTTCAAACACATTAACAAACAAGTTACATCACAAGGACTTTTTGAAAGCTTGTATTGTGGCTGGGCTAAGAAGAAAAATTGGTTTTTCTGGACAACAAAGCACCTTGAGATAAGAGACCAAACAATTTAATTCATGATGTAGCATAATATCTCTTTTTCTCCAAAATTGAATAAACCACTCTCAACTTATTTCCCAACTCTTTTTCATTGAATTCATTTTTTTATTTTTCTCCTTCTTTCTTCTTTTTCTTTCTTTTTACTCAACTTATTGTTTTTCTCAATGCTCCCCTTTTGACAAGAACTCCCCCAAACTTAAACCATTCTCCTCATTCTAACAAATATGTTCATCTCTACTCAAGGTAAGGAGGTTAATGATTTTTCAATAGGCTTAAGGTTTCGGGAATGAGAAAGTTTTCTTTAAGGTTCAAAGGTTATACATTGGCTTTTAGGCTCAAAATGTAGAAGAGGTGGAAGAACAAATGGCCTTGATCATTTGTAACATGAAAGTAACTAGTTCAAATAGAGAAACTTAGGCAAAATCAATTGTGAATCGAAAGTAATAACATTCATCAATAAACTCTGAGGCACAACATCTCACAGGTTTACTCAGGGTTCCAAAATTTGATAAACACCATGCCAAGAATATTGATCACAATTAAAAACAAGCATCTATCTAAACAGATACAAGCAACCACAATCTCTGTTCAACAAGCTCAACCACATAATCTCAATCAGATTTTCAAAACAATTCTAATGGATAAAGTGCAAGCACAACAGATTTGTATTCAATTCAAGCATAGCAAATGATTCACTTAAATCACTAGACCAATTGCGCAAGAACTATCCACTAGGCAAGTCAAAAAGAAATCAAAAACACAAATACTGAAAGTAAATAAGAACTAGAAATAAAACTGAAAAACCGATCAAAATGGACTCTTTGCAGCTCCAGCATTGTAGGACACTAACTTCACTTTCATCTGAAACATCTTCCTCCAACAGTAGCTTATACTTCGCAACTGCTCTACCTCCCCCATCAGTAGGGGCCTGGCCCCCAGGCAATGCTACACGAGCAGCAAAATATTCAAATCACAGGGTTGCTCAACTCACGCATGCCTCAAAGGTTCACAAATGGTGGTATTGAACTCTTTAATTCCTAAGGAAGATCTTATCCTATGACAAGAAAGCTCAAAGAAAAATTAGTATCCCATAGTCAACAACCGAAGAGAAGAATCCATAAAACAAACTAAAAGAAATATGCAAAAGAAAGCAAAGAAACAAAAAAATGAAAGTCAAAACAAACAAAGACAAAAGTACATGAACATAGAGGGAAGTCTTAGAATTAAGCTTCCCAAAGGTACAACAATACAAAAAGGTTTAAAAACACATCAAAAGGAGCGTGTGAAAGAGTGCAAAAGAATGGGAAACTCATCATCAATCAAGAAAAACACAAGTGCAGAACCAGAATTGTTGCGTCGGGTGCCACTCGGTCAATTTGAGTGCAGGAGAGCCACTGGTCGACTCGCGCTGGGCGCCATATCAGTTTTCTGCATAATGCAGATTTCTACGAAATTGGCCACTCACCATGTGATTTTTGGTTCTAGACCTTCATTCAATGCACTTACACACAAACCAAGCTACAAATAACATAATATACTTATACAAACCACAAAAACAACATTACAACTCAAAAATCACAACAATGCAAAACTACACAAACATGCAAAACATAAGTTACTAATGCAAATAACACAAAAATCACACAAACACTAGTAAAAAGGGTAAGAAAACTGGGTTGCCTCCCAAAAGCGCTTGTTTAACGTCATTAGCTTGACAGATTAAGCAATGAAGTGCAAATGTTGTTGTTGGTGTGCTCCTTCCACCAACTCTTCTTGAACCACTTTTTAGCCACCAAATCAACTCTCATAGCTTAAATTCTTCTTTTTAGCCCTTCCACTACCTTGTCATCTTCAAACACTCAATCCTCTTGATCAACTTTGGCTTGCTAGGCTTGAGCTCATTGTCTCTCATCAAAGGGTGGTGGTGACTAGTCATTCTCTTTTCCTTCTCCCTTTCTTCTTCATCTTTGACTTAGCACTTGGAGCATCTTCAAGGGAGGAAGAATTTGGGGCAGCTTGTGATGCTCAACATAGTTGTCTCCTTGTGTCCTATAATTCCTTCAATCTCAGGGTCTTCATGATGCTTTTGAGGCTGTAGTCCTCCTTGTATGAACATCCCCTGCATACACTTAGACACAACTAGGCTAAAGCCACAAATTAGCCCAAGTAAAACTAAAAATCTATTTACAACAAAGAGTTAGTTCTATATACAAAATCAAGTCTAAACAAGTTAAAAATCATACAAAAGTCTAGTATTGACACGAGTCCCCGGCAACGGCGCCAAAATCTTGTTAGGCGATTTCGGCAAGCGCACCAAAAACTTGTTAGGCGATTTCGGCAAGCGCACCAAATCGTTCAAGTAATAAACCGGTAAGACCAGGTATCGTTTTCCCAAGAGACTCGTAATACTAAAGAATTGTGCGATTAACAACTCATCTACACTCAAGAACATAACATCAATTAAGAATATATGCAAAAAGATAAACTCACAAGTAATTACAAGGTTGGACTTTGGTATTGAAGACACTTGAAAATGGAAAAGACTAGAAATGGTATGAAATGACATTGTTAAGGTTAGTTTTCACCAATGCACTCTTGTGTAAAACCAATTTTATCTCCTCTTTATCAATTTACTAAAGTCAATCGACTAAAACACTCTAGCCCTAATCCCTTAGGTGAAAGAGCCTAGGTTTTCCTTATCAAACTCCAATCCCTTGGACAATCTAACAAGCAAACCCGCATTAAAGAACTAGGATCTAAGACAACATGTGAATCATCTTCCATCCCTAGAATCAATGAACCACAAGGACTCCTATTTCAGTTCTGGGTTCCATCTTACGTCCCCATAACCCATAAAACCCCAAAATTAAGTCATGAACGTCCCCATTACATGCAAGCTTTAAGATCGGAAACAAGAATACTAGCAATTGATAGAAAAGGCATATATATAATCAAATCATTCAACAAATACACAAGAATTTATAGGCTACAACTATCCCTAACAAGATGAATCTGGTTCTCCATTTCCATGGAGAACCCTAAAGCTTACAAACATGGAAGATGGAAGAAGAAGGAGACCCAAAGGAAGAGGAGGAGATGTTCCCACAAGCTCCTCGCGCCCTCCATGGGCTCCAGACGTGAAATCGCACCTCCACAGAACCAAAGACCCAAACCCCTTCGCGTTTTAGGGTTAAATAAGCTCTGTCAGACACATCAGCAAAAGTCGCGCCCGACGCCCTCTCTCAGTCGCGCCCGGGCGTGAAACTCTCTGGAAAGTCACGCCCGGCCGCCCCATTTCTCACGCCCGGGCGTGAAACTCTCTGGAAAAAGTGGACGAGCATCCACTTCTCGCTGTCGAGCGTCCACTGAGCGCCTCTCTGGATGAGCGTCCTCTTCTCTCGCTGGACGAGCGTCCTCTTCTGCATGGCTGGACGAGCGTCCTCTTCTGCCTGGACGAGCGTCCACTTCTGCGTGGCTGAGCGTCCACTTCTCTCGCTGGACGAGCGTCCACTGCGTGTCCTCGCTGTACGAGCGTCCTCTTCTGCTCGCTGGACGAGCGTCCACTGCTGCTTGCAGGACAAGCGTCCACTTCTGCTCGCTGGACGAGCGTCCTCTCGTTTCTTCGCTGGACGAGCGTCCACTTCCTACTGGTGAGCGTCCTCTCGTTTCTTTGCTGGATGCGCGTCCACTTCTCTGGCGAGCGTTCTCTCTTCTCTTTTGCTGGACGAGCGTCCACTTCTCGCTGGGCGAGCGTCCTCTCTAAACGTCCTGGACGAGCGTCCTCTCTGTCGTCCACAGGGTGACGAGCGTTTGTTTGCTGTCGACGAGCGTGTCTGCATGTGCTTGCTTTGGTTCAGCTCTATATATTGTTGGAGACTCGTCCAAGCTCATTATTAGCTACAAAATAAGGGATTATTGATGAAAGTACATCAAAGTAGCCAAAAACACAATTATTCAGAAAACAAGACAAAAGAAGAGGATTAAACAAGTTATAAGTTAGAAAGGAGTTGATTTTGCTACTAAAATGATGCTTAAATAATGGTAAAATTTAGCATTATCACAACTCTTACTTATGCACAAACTTGAAACCATTCATTCCTTTTTTTAACTCAAACAACCACTTTCTTTCTTTCAATATCTCTCTCATATTCTTCTAAAACCAACAGACCTAACCTCTTTATTTCCTCTTCTCTCTTCTTCCATGTCTTACATCATTCACACTCTTCTTTTCTCCTCACCTATTTCCTTCATCACCAATACACCCTTATACTCTAAACCTCCTCACTCATCATTCAACTCATTCCCATGCTACATTCTAACCTTTCTCTCTTGATCCTATGAACATGTCACACACTGGGTTTACCGAATCCAAGAAGAGACCGAGAATGGATCCAGTGTTTGCTTCTTTCCCAATAAAAATACTCTCGTCATTCATACAATCACATTTTACATATAAAAGTTCATCATATCAATGTCATTTGTTCCCTCATGCATATTCATACATAAACCAATATAAACAAAGTCACTCTCATTACATAGAACTTTTCCAAACACGAGAGAAAACAAAAAAGCACCATAAAACATCCACCCAAAACTCATATTCATTTATGTAACCCATAATGCATTAGATATAACTTTGTTCTCTCATTACCTGGACTTTTCTTGAGCTTGCTAACCACTTTAACCTCTTACGGTTTTGATGGTAAGAGCCTTGCCGTTTCTCCCCTCTTGCTCGATCAACCACTCTTCCACCAGCCTTCAACAAAAACCCTCAACCAGAGGAACAACCCTTCACAAAAATCCTCCAAAAGCATTGACCTGCATCATAAACAGCAACCTATTAACAAAAATAGAGATTTGACCTACACGAAAGGGATGATTCTCGACACCCTACCTCCACAATGACCTCCCTACACCACGACAGCCAAAGAATGTGCAGGAATCGTCGTCCACTAAGAGTCTTCAACCACAATCCCCCAACCACAGCACCAACCGTAGCATCAATCGCCTCTGCTCACGACACCAACATCCTCATCACAACGTCAATAATCCACACACCTCACCTCACAACGATGACCGAATGATCCAAATGCACCAAACGCCTCTGCTCACGAGACCAACCTGGGAAGAACCACGACCAGCTTTCAGCTTTGGGAGGGAAGAAAGAATAATCAGGTTTTCTGGAGGAGGCGAAAAAAGGTATTCTCTAGTCGACCAAATCGGGCTTGCTCAACCACCTAACGACCACCACCGAACATTCGTCGCGAAGAACCAGAGCTGCACCAACGACTTCAAATCGATGAAAGACCAAGGGCGGGAGGAATCGCAACAGGGACAACAAAACTACGATTTGAGAGAAGGAAATCCCAATTTTGGGTTTTAATGATGGAGCCAATTACCGAAGGCCCTATACCTTTGGTAATTAATATCACCTCAGTATTACCGAGGGCTTTACGGCCGTCGGAAACACATCATCGGTAATACACACGTTTCCTGTAGTGATTTAATCTCACAAAATTAGTTTGTAAGATGAGGTTTGCATCCATTTATATACTTTAAATTAGCCTTATCTCTAGTTAATGTCGAACTTCTAACACACTCCTTTACGTCGAGTAGACTTTAAGCCTAACTTAACTCTGGAAAACCAGCTTGTAAAATGAGGTTTGCATCTACTTATATACTCTAAATTTACCTTATCACAAATCAATGTGGAATCTCTAACAAACATAATGCATATTGAGATATTAAAATATTATTTCTATTAGGAAAATCATACTTAAAATTAAAGCAGAGAGAAATAATGTATTTAGAAGTCTTGAAGGAGCTTGATGAACTCATTTTCTTAATCTTTCATTTATAGGACTTAATACAATGGAACCAGCTAATCTAGAAAGGAAAGACAACTCACACTCAACTAATTACACAAGTCACACATAGTTGTGTGTACATGACATGGATTTAATCATTTGATCCAACAAACTGCGTGAATATGAGTGTTCCCCTTTATAACTAATCAGATTTTGAGCTCATCAACTTCACTATTAGGTCTTACTTTAATGGCATATACCCATCGACATCCAACTTCCTTTTTTCTAGTGGAAGAGGAACTAAAACCTAACTATTGTTCTGATTAAGAGCCTGCATTTCAACAATCATAGTTTGTCACCATGTAGGATATCAATTGCTCGATTCACATTTTTGGGAATGGTAATAGAGGATAGTGAGGATAAAAAGGAGCAATAGGAAAACGACAATTTGTAAAAATTAAAAAAGTTATGAATAGGATGTGGGTTTCGAGTGGAACAAGGACTTTTTCTGATAACAATGAACCATCTTGAATCATCTTCACTAGGAGTCATGGTATTGAGTAACGATGGAGAAGAATTAGAAAAAAGTGACAAATTTGAGCTTTCTTATGAAAAAAGTGACAAATTTTAAAAGCTCTAAGAGAAACCAAAAGCTTTTGTTCCACATATTCCACAACACGACACAATTGAAAATCAACTTGCTTCCATTATTCAATTTTATCAGGAGGCACGTTCCTTTCGTCTTGGTCAAGGTGGTCATGATGACCTTGGCTAAAGAACCATATTTCAATGAATGTCGACCACAAGAGGTAATTTTTTGCATTTAGTTTTTCAATGATAATGGTAGGATTTCCAAAAATGATAGGTGCAGTAGACATTTTAAAAACAGATTCTGAAAAAAAAACAATAGTCTTTAAAGGCAAAAACTGTGTTCAATAGAAAAAACCTTCAATCCATAAGGAAAAGCGAATCTCTTTGTGACTAAGACTCCACCAAATGACCTCTACTAAATAAGACACGTGGAAGGAACGTATCGGGATTGCTCCAGTGAGTCAGATGGTAGTTGTCTAGAGAATATCAGATGATCAAGTGATGGTGTGTGGGATTCATGCGCCTCGAGGCACTCTATAATTGATGTGCGTGAGACGTTGCTTGGAAATGTTTATCGCTCTAATTCTAACACAAGTGGTCATCGCTTGAAGAAGCGATCCTGATCTGGTGGTCACCAATGAAAACTATGATGGTGACTGATGACAAAGGAAGACTGCAAAACATCCACCGAAAATTACAAATACTAGCAACCTATTTTGATACCAACTTAAAATTGAAACAGAAAAATTATGTATTTAGAAGTCCTAAAGGAGCTTGATGAACTCCCCTGTGTAATCTTTAATTTATAGGACTTAATACGGTGGAACCACCTAATCTCCCAAGAAAGACAATTCACACTCAACTAATTAATATTATGTAATCATTGAAGTTTGTATTCTCCTCAATTGATTAGTGCCGCAAGTTGATATTTTCATGACTTTCACATAAGATTCTTTGATAGTTTTATTTAATCCTTTGTCAAGAATTAACTAGTCTTATGATTGGCCTCTTAAACAAGTTACATTCCCTTGTAATAGAAGTTCGGATAAATTATGATACACATGGCACCTCACTCAAAATTTCCAAAGATGCAAAAAACTGTTGAAAATAGTTAATTTAGTCTTAAAAAAAATAAGGAATTAAAGTGAAGATTTTGTGTTTAAAAGAAAAAATTAAAAATTAAATTATAGATAAGAAAGCAAAGTGTTTTACATTAACGGAAATTTTTTGAAGAGAAGGTATATGATAAACTTGATGTTAAGTGAGAAAAACGGTGAATTATATATTTCACTATAATGAATTAATACAAGTAACAGAGGTTGAAGACTTGAAAGTATAATTTTGTATAACGAATGGTTTATAGAGTGATTTTCGGTGTAAAGAGTAGAACTCTTGTTACTCATCAAGTAACCAATCGGATATAATAACTTAATTCCCAGATCCTCTATCACAATTAACATAAAGTGGTTTATAATTACACTTTAGTTTTTTTATTTTTCTATTTAACAAATCTTCTCATCTACAAATATGTTTGAACATGATTTATTTTTTGGTGGTGGGAGGGTAAAACATTTACAAAACATTATTTAAAAAAAGTGTTCGACAAAATTATCAAAGTGACGAAAAATATATTTAAAAACTCTTTTATCAAACTTAATAATTTTAAAAGCAATGATTAAAGTTATTAGATTTTCATTTTATTGTGTATCTCATAATTGACTATTTAGGATAGAAAACATTAAATTTAATTACTACACTTGATAACTTTTTACCTAATTTTACTATAAAAAAAGGTGATGTACTGGAAGATGAAATAAATTATTTTGAAATCATTGTTATCTAATACATCTAAAGTGCGTCTATCTTTTCTTGATCAGGTTTAAGAAAGTTGTATATGTTGGAATAAATTGATGGAGTGTCTCTTTGGTTTTGCATCTTCTGTTTCAAGAGATTTAGTGTGTGGAGCATTAAATCAATTACGTTATCCTTGTTGCTTTAAAAATTTCGTCAAAAGGCTTGAAGAAGAAGAGAGCAATTTGATTATAACGAAAGATAGTGTCCAAGAATTTGTTACGCACAAAAGAAAACAAGCGAGAAAGCCCAGTGAAATTGTGGACAAGTGGCTGGAAGATGCTATCAATGATGTACACAATGTCAATCAGTTGCTGGAAGAGGCAAGAACACAAAAACATTGTTGCTTTGGGCACTCTCCAAATTGGATTTGGCGATACCATGTTAGAAAAAAGTTGGCAAAGAAAACTATGCACCTCGAAAAGTTCATTGAAAAGGGCAGAAAATATGTGCCATTTGACCGCATCGCTACGCTTCCTTCAAACACCCTTCATATGCTTTTAGAAAAATGCATGAATTTTGAGAGTAGACAATCTGCTTATGAGCAACTACTTGATGCAGTGAAAAATAACGATGTTTCCATGATTGGGTTGTATGGGATGGGGGGTTGTGGTAAAACAACATTAGCGATGGAGGTTAGGAAGTTCGTAGAAGCAGAGCATCTTTTCGAAAAAGTTCTTTTTGTACCTGTTTCTAGTACTGTGGAAGTTCTGAGGATTCAAGAAAAGATAGCAAGTTCACTGCAATTTGAATTTCCAGAAACTGAAGAAATGCAGAGAGCACAAAGATTGTGCTCAAGATTAACTCAAGAGAAACATATTTTTATAATTCTAGATGATGTGTGGGAAAAGCTTGACTTTGGTCGTATTGGGATTCCTTCTTTTGAACACCATAAAGGCTGCAAGATTCTCATTACGACTAGATCAGAAGCAGTTTGTACTTTAATGGACTGTCAAAGAAAGATTTACTTACCAATTTTAACGGATGAAGAAGCATGGACTCTTTTCCAAAATAAAGCACTTATAACAGAAGCCACCTCTGATACCTTAAAGGAAATAGGAAGATTAATTTCCAATGAATGTAAAGGATTGCCGGTTGCCATTGCAGCTGTTGCTTGTAGTTTGAAGGGAAAAACTGAGACGGTATGGAGGGTTGCATTGAATAAATTGAGACATTCTAAGCCAATAAATATTGAAAGAGGTTTGACTGATCCCTACAAGTGCTTGCGGTTGAGCTATGATAATTTGGATGATAAAGAAGCTAAATCACTTTTTCTGTTGTGCTCTCTGTTTCCTGAAGATTGTGAAATTCAAATTGAAATTTTAACAAGATGTGCAATAGGATTAGGTGTAGTTGGAGAAGTTGACTCATATGAAGAGGCAAGGAGTGAAGTGATTGCAGCTAAAATTAAGCTTGTTAGTTGTTGTTTATTGTTGGATGCAGATGATGAATGTGTCAAAATGCATGACATAGTTCGTGATGTGGCCCACATAATAGCAAAAGATGAGAATAAGATGATCAAGTGTGAAGTGGAGAAAGATGTTAGAGTGGAACAAAATTCAGTTAGATATCTATGGTGTGTGAAATTTCCAAATGATTTGGATTGCTCCAATCTTGAGTTTTTATGCTTACGGACAAAGATGAAAGAATTTGATGGGATTTTCAAAAGAATGGGAATGCTCAAAGTTTTGATTCTACAAAACGATGAGCATGGAAAAACACGATTGTCAACAATATCTTTCAAAACATTAACAAATCTTCGTTGTCTATTCATTGAGAATTATGAATTGAGCGACTTCTCATTTTTAGGCGGTATGAAGAATCTTCACAGTCTCTCGTTATTTGGTTGTTTACTATCTTCATTCCCTGAATTACAAACTGATGTTGCAATTACACTAAAATTATTAGAGTTTATTAAGTGTGACATTAAAGTGAAGAATTTTGAAGGGATGAAGAGAATCCCGCTTTTGGAAGAGTTGTACATGATTGATATTAAAGGAGAATGGGATGCTAACAGTGAAGAAAATATTGAATTCTTTAAGACGTTTAGCATTCCCGAAACACTCCAAAGGTATGGAATTGTATTAGGGTCTCGTTACTTTGATCATTATAGTGATGGAGATATTTACATTCATGGCAGAACTTTATTACTTAACCATTTTGACATATCAAATGAGGTAATAAAGGGTTTGGCAAAAAGAGCAAAGGATCTATTTGTGGCAACTATTCATGGAGGTGCAAAAAATATCATCCCTGATATATTTCAAATTGAAGGAGGTTCGGATGAGTTGAATAAGTTGGAGATACATAATTCTGAAGAGTTAGAATGTTTGATTGACACTCGTAGTCACTCGAGTGAGGTGGTAACTCTCTTCTCCAAGTTGCATACGCTTGGAATTGAGAACATGAGAAATCTAAGAGTTATATGGCATTGTTTTCTTCCTACCAATGGACATTTTGAGAACTTAGAGAAGTTTCATTTAAGTGATTGTCCACGGTTGACATTTCTCTTCACATATGTGCTTGCTCGAAACTTTGTAAAATTGAAAATATTATATATATCAAGATGTGATGAACTGAAGTATATATTAGCAGATGATGACAAAACGGAGGAAGGTGAAGATGAATTCACCACAGGGCATCCTATACAAATTTTCCAAAATCTGCAGGATGTAAAGATAAATAGGTGTCGAGAATTAAAACATATATTCCCAGCCAACATTGTTGGAGGCTTAACTCAATTGAAAGTTCTCGAGATAGAAGAATGTGACATGCTAGATCAAATAATTGGAGATATTGTTCCATCAACAGACCGTGATAAAGTAATAGACGAAGGTAAGCATCCATATTTCTATAGCCCTTCAATTCCAACAACAGTTGTGAAGCATAGCCTAGTTACATTACATGGTATTCCTTAGCTAACAATAGTGACACATGTAGCTTCGAACTTATATATTGTTTCATTGCAATGTTATTTTCCGTTAGTAAGGTTCAAACTCAGGACACTACTAATCTAATTTTACTTAAATCAATTACTTGTTGATACACTACAAGCAATATTTTTTAATTTATAATTGCTTTTCAGGAACTCTATCCAGCCCTGGAGGCCTTAAGATAAAACGTTGTGGGAAGTTAGGCTCAATTTTTACAGCATCTATAGCTAAGAACTTGATTTCTTTGGAAGAATTGTTCATAAACGACTGCAAAAGTTTGAAGGATATAGTAACTCACGAAAGGGTCAATAAAAATCAGGAGGAAATCATTGTTGAGAATGAGCATGATTGTCAGAGTGATATTTCAATCTTCCAAAGTTTGAAAAAGCTACATATCATTGAATATGACTTATGGGAGGGTATATTCCCTTTTTCTCTTGTTCGAGAATTGAATGATATAACAAATAAAGAGGCTGCTGATTTGAAAGACTTCTCTAGTCGAAATAATACTCAAATTGAGCTTCCTGCTTTACAAGTACTTGAACTTCGTCGTATTCGGGACATAACCATTGTTGGTAGTTATGATGTGATATGTCCATCTTTAAGAACACTATCATTGGATATTGGGAGATATGTTGGGTTTTTCAACATAAATTGTTCAAGCCATGCTTCAGAAGCTACAAAAAGGGATTCTATTGCAATCAAGGTACGAAAAACCATCATTTACATTGTTTCTATCTTTGTGAATTTACAAAAATTAATCTAAATATTTGAATTTCAAGATGATGTTGTGTAAAAAGTAATAAATGGTCTTACATGCCCTGCCACTTACTAGTGACCTGAGTTCATATCAATAGCTGCAACATAAATTTTTAATATGTAAGTATTGGGATAGATTATTTGGAATAGATTAACTTTGGAAAATTATTTTTTTAATAGACTAAACAGAGAGCAATTATTTTTGCGAAGAAACAAGTGAATCTAAATAATTATAGACATTGCTTAAAATAATAATCAGAGTTAAAATAATATTTAGTTTGGTTTAAGAAGTATTTTCGTGTATAAATTGCAGATATCGAACACAGATTTTGATCCGCCGGTTGAAAGTGTTGAATGTCTTTCAAAACAACCACATGGTTTGAACTTGATTATGACACACAATATTAGAGAGATTGAACTGAAAGGCTTTGATAAGGCAAAGTACCTTTTTAAACTCTCCATTGCTTCATCATTGACGATGTTGGAAATTTTGACAATTAAGAACTGTGGTGGACTTGAGTACATTATAGACACTGATGATGAATATGGCAAAGAGAATATGAAAGCTATCTTTCCCAACTTAAAAGAGCTCTCAGTGTATGAATGTTCCCAATTGAAATATATGTTTGGACAATATGACGTAGCTAATAAGGATTATAAGGAGATTCATATTCAATTCTCAGCATTGGAAAGACTCTGTCTTCGTTTTCTACCAAAGTTTGTTAGCATTTGTTCTACCAACAATCTCATTGTGACGTGGCCATCTTTGAGGTACTTTGAGTGTTACGAATGTTTGTATCCATTTTATGGTTCAAGAGAGCCTATAATCACAAGTACGAAGGTAATCTTGTCTTTTTTTTCTTTTTATGATTATTAATTAATTTTTCTTTTTTCGTTTATGTTTTTACATTTGCTCTTGATGTCCTACAGGATCCGAAAGGGATTCAGAACCATCTCCCCACTTTGCAAACTCTATATATAATGGATTCTGATGCAGAACGTATTTTTTGTCTTAATGAACATGAAATGATTGACCAACAAGTGAATTTAAGTTTAAAGGACTTGGTGTTACGATTTCTACCTCAAATGACTTATATTTGGGTGGGTCCCAACAATTCACTTACTCTCCAACATCTTATCACATTAGAAATATGGAATTGTGGAAAGTTGGAAGTAATCTTTCCAAAGTCTGTTGTAAGATGCTTACCAGAGTTGAAGAACATAATCATAACAAAGTGCATGGAATTGAAGCAGATCATGGAAGAAGACGAGTCAAATCTTCTTCATATAGATGGAGGCTGTGAAGTAGAGGACATTATTGGATGTGATAAAGAAGCTTCAAACAATTATTTTGCCTTCCCAAATCTTGAAGAACTAGAAATATTTGGCTGTGCGAAATTGGAAGTAATCTTTCCAAAGTCTGTTGTAAGATGCTTACCAAAGTTGAAGCTTTTGACGATAAAAGAATGCAAAGAATTAAGACAAATCATTGAAAAGATTATTCTTTCTCCTCAACCATGCTTCCCAAAACTAGAAGCATTGCATGTTGAAGATTGTCACAAGTTGAAAAGATTATTCTCTGGATCTGCTTCTAATGACCTTCCCAATCTTCATCTTCTGGCCATAAATGGAGCCAATGAACTAGAAGAGCTTGTTGGATGTAAACAAGTTAAGATTAAAGTTGAGCTTCCAAGACTCAAACTTTTAATATTTATGCATCTGGAAAACTTCAGTCAAGAATTGCATAATGTAAAGAATTGCATTGTCTACAAATGTCCAAAACTCTCTTTGACTTCAACAACTACATTTGAGAAGCTCCTTGAAGATTTTCCTTATAAAGGTAATTCTTTTATACATAAATGTTGGTCTTAACTCGTATACACTCTCAAAAAGGAAGTTTATGAGTTTCAAATTAAATGTAATTTTATCTCACTTTTATTCAACAACGAAAATATATTACTTATTAGACTCAAATTATTTTAAGAAAATTAACTCTTTTTTTAGTTATTTTCACATTTTGTTTGCACTATTACAATTTAGTTATCTATGTAATTTAATCTATCTTAGTGTACTATATATTACAATTTATTATTTTTTAATTTTTTTATGATGTCAAGAAATATTAAATAATTGTTATGTTAACTAAATGCTTTGAAATAAGTCTTGCATATGTATATATTGGCATGGTTTCCAATTCCCAACCGAGTACCACCAGAATTTCTTAAAATTAGAACATTAACTTAATTTTTTGCTGCAAGTCTTTTAATATTAGGTTCTGGTAATTTTAGTTATGAAGACGTAGAGTCGCCACTTTATTTTGATGGGTGATAAAAAAATTCCCAACTTTTTATATCTGTTTCTTTTTATTTTTAATTGTAATGCTATAATGATCCATCATGGAAATTTGAGGTTGTATTCCTTTTTGTTATGAATTTCATTTTCACGTGAATTTCCTAATATATATATCTTTCTACAGATTTCATAAACACTGAAGTTGGTAGTTGGATATTTGAAGGCATAGTAAAATCTATTAATGATAGCAGTGAGTCGACTTCATCACAGGTTAGAACCAACCAATCTATAAATATGAATATAAATATAAATAAAATGAAAAAGCCAATAATGTCTCATTATTAGAATAACATTTTTCAATTTAACGTATTAAATTTGATCTCCTTTTTATTAAAACAAATCAATGTGATCCATTAAAATTAATGTACCATCAAAGTTCTTACCAAACCTAGCTTTTGCATTGTAAATATGAAGCTGACAACTTTATTGGAAAAAAGTTATAGCATATCACTGATAGACTAGCAATACCAACTACTAACTACTGTTTTAGAATTTAGAAGCCCACCTCTAATTTGTAATATTACTAAACATAAAAATGGATTTTGTAATATTAAGACTAACTCCTAAAAGGAAAGTTGGTGTATGAGGAATGAAAGAGTGAAGGAGGTTTTCCATACCAATATGCACTTGAAGAAGCAATAGTAATATATAGGGCTCCTTTCAAACTTTAGAGCCACTCACTCAATCGTACTTTTTCAATTTGTAATACACAGAAGATTGAGGACGTAGGAAATGAGAGCATTAAATCTTCATCCACTGGAGTTGAAGACATTGGCATTGGAGGTGCTGTTGCAACTCACATTGCCAAGGTAGTTGAACAAGATGATAAACAAGAGGGAATATATGTTGCTCCTAACAACAACAATGACATTTCTTCAGGTTTCTGATTTCTTATTTTCTCATTTCCATCCTATATTTCCATTTCACCCTCTCAAACTTTTTACAGCTTCTGCAGATATCCGTACAAGATTGGGAGCATATAAACATTTTGTTCATCTGGATGATGCACAGATTTCTCTTCTGGTGGAGGCAATAACAACATATCCTCATCTCTGGAATGCTTCCAAGAAGTTTAGTGAGCGCTTTCAAGCTTGGAGGTTGAAAATTTTGGCAGATATGTTGCTGTTCCTTCATAAGGAAAGTGACGATAGTGTTATTCCTCAAAGAGAAAAAGAGTTCGATAAACTATGTGAAGAAGCTATTGAAATTGGATTTGAGAGTTCATGGGTAGAGGAAATGCGTCAACGTGTTGTGGGGAGGGATCCTAAGCTGGAAGAGGACATTGCACAGAGACAAATAGATGAGAATTCTATGAGGTATGACTATTTTGTTAGATGAGTATACATTTGGTGAATTTTTACAAGATTGATAGCATCAGTTTAAGTTTTTTGTTGTTTGGCGAGAAATTTATGTTTGTTAAACAGGTGTATTAGTGGGGACGTTGTTGAAGAAGGTGATGGGCCTAAGATTAGCTTGGAAGAAGGTTCTGACTTGGTTGATAAAGAAGGTGAAATAGGTGTTGTTGCTAATGACCACATTTTGGCTCCGAGAAATGAAGAACCAGAGCAGGAATTTTTTGCAGAAGTTTTCACTTCAGAAATACCAAGAATAGCAACATCATTAACAAACTCGCAAACAGTTGAAACACCCTCAAATGTGAGTCTAATAAATTTTTTTATGAGTATTAGATGAGACTATTGTGATTTTACACCTTTTTATCTGCAACTTATTACACCAAAGCTACATATCATTTGTTCTTGCGCAGAGTATTGAGCAAGTTGCCGTAGAGGAAACCATAGCAAAGAACACCAATATGGCAGCTTCATCAATTTTTTCCGAATCCACGACCTCTAAGTTGGATCCAACAGTTACTTTACTAAGTAAATCACATCCACATCATGTAAGTTTATTTTATGCAATTCACATTTCTAACATATTCGGTCAGAATAAAAAGGATGTTGCCATTCTGATTTTAGGAGTGGAATTGAAAAACAAAAAGTACTGAATTTCTACGTTGGAATTTAAATTGAATATGTTTACTCACATTTTATATATTGATAATAGTGTGATCGTAATAGTGGGATAAAGACTTATTAAACCTAAAAGGATTTTAATGACACTAAATAAGTGATGGTAGGAGATATATTAGTGATATCATATTCAAGGTAGCTTTGGTAACTGACTTAGATAAGTACAGAATGAAAAAAGATGTTAGATGTGAAAATTTTAACTTATGTCTCATTGGTTTTTGATAGGTAACTGACTTATATTCGTATCATTGTTAAATCTTCCAACTAAATCATTCGGTTGAAAATCCATCAATTACTTCACTTAAGAACTTGTCCATGGTATTTACACCAAGTCATAGGATTAAAACCTCTCATTCGAGTACATTGTAGTTGAATCGGATAACTTATTTTTTGGTATTGCTGATCATTTCGTCATCAATAATAAAGTTCATAAACATTTATAAAACATAACATACAAAAATGTAAAATGTAATTAATAATAACAACCACATTAAAAGAGTGCTTTATATAGTGAACAAATTAAGTTAATATTATTATGATTGAGTTGGGTTAAGTTGTATGATCCAACTCCTTTGTTAAATGAAAAGATATATATATATATATATATATATATATATATATATATATATATATATATATATATATATATATGGATTCCGGAAAGGAGAAAACATTGTCAAACCGTTATGCGGAAAAATGATTCCGAAAGGGATTCTAAAAACATATTTTTCGTCACTGAAAACAATATCACTGAAAGAAATTAGTGGACTAGTTATAATGATAGTTACCTTACAAAATTTAGGTTTAGCATTGAAATTGTATTGGTGAAAATGACACATTTATTGGAAAAGTTCTAGCATCAGTGATAGACTAGCAGTACCCAACTACTGTTCTAGAATTTAGAAGTCCATCTCTATTTGTATGGCAACTTCTCTGCATAAAATACCTAAGCATATAAGTGCAACAATTAGTGAACATAAAATTGGATCTTTTCATATTAAGACTAACTCCTACCTTGCTTGTTCAATAATTCAAATCAAAGTTGGTGTATCAGGAATCAAACAGTGAAGGAGGCTTTCCAGAACAGCATGCACTTAACGAAATAATATTAAGAAAACCACTAAAAATAGCTCATACTACCACGTGATGAACATTAAAAGAAATGGTGCTTTCAAACTTTAGAGCCACTAACTCAATCATATTTTTTCAATTTGTGATACACAGGAGATTGGGGACGTAAGAAATGATAGTATTAAAGAGGGGCCTGCAGCAGAGGGTGTTGAAGACATTGGCATTGGAGGTGGTGTTGCAACTCACATTGAGTCTGGTGGCGTGGACATACTTGCACAATATTCCAAGGTTGTTGAACAAGATGATAAGATGAATGAAGGAAAGGCAGGAATACTGCCAAGTCCAGATTGCACAGAAGCTGTTGAAATTGGATTTGAGAGTTCATGGGTTGATGAAATGCGTCAACGTGTTGTCATGAGGGATCCTAAGCTGCGAGAGGACATTGCACAGAGACAAATAGAAGAGAATTCTAAGAGGTATGACTATTTAAATTTTGAACTGTGTAATGTAAAGAATGAATATTACTGACTTTATTGATGCCCAATTAAAATGTATATATGTTTCTCTTTAGATATACATTTGGTGGCATATGAAATTTTTACAAAATTGATAGCATCAGTTTCTTAGTTTTTTTTTCTTTGGAGAGGAATTTAAGTTTGTTACACAGGTGTAGTAGTGGGAACATGGTACAAGATTCCCAGGCTGTTGAACGAGCTGATGGGCCTAAGATTAGCTTGGAAGAAGGTGTTGCTTCTAATGACCACATTGGGACCCTGACAAATGAAGAAGCAGAGGAGGAATTTGTTGCAGAAGTTTCCACTTCAGAAATACCAAGAATAGCAACAACATTAACAAGCTCACAACCAGTTGAAAGGTCAACTCCAAGTTGTTTGAATATGCCTCTACGTGAAACACCCCAAAATGTGAGTCTAATAAATATTTTTCGGAGTATTTGATGAAATAAAAGTATCGAGAGTATAGTTATTTTACACATATGTTCATTACTTCGTTTAGGCATTGGTGGACAAACAGCGGATTATTGAACCGTCTTTGATGAACCAACAAAATCCATTTGGAGAAATTGTAAGTAGCCCCAAGATTCCTCTGCTAAATGGCAAACAAAATACCATCAATTGTTTTAAATTAATATGCATGTCCACCTTCTATCAATAATGGCAAACAAAATACCATCAAATGTCCACATCACAGAAAGTAGTCATGTATGCAAAGCTACATATCTTTTTGTTCTTGTGCAGAGAATTGAGCAAGTTACTGTGGAGGAAACCATAGCAAAGAACCCCAATATGGCAGCTTCATCAATTCTTTCTCCACCTGTTAACACTCAGTTGGACCAGAAAATTACTTTCCAAAGTAAATCACATCCATAAGTTTATTTTAAACAATTCACGTCTCCAACCTGTTTTTGGTCATGATGTGGTCATTCCGATTTATCATTTGTTGTAGAAGTGAAATTAAGACAAACAAAACGAACTTAATTCAAATTGAAATTGAAATTTAATAAATTTGTTATCATCACGTGCAGAGTTTAACTTCTACTCACTGCTTTTCTATGATTTTATCAAAATTGGTATTAAGAAACTAAATGCTTTGCAACTATTATGGCTTGATGTTAATGTATTGTCTGTTGTATGCTTTCTTCTTATTCCTCCCAGAGTGAAATTAGGAGCAGCCAAACTGAGGAAGGCATTGGGACCAACGATGTCATAAGCTTATTTGCATCAGAAAAAGAGAGTGAAGATAGCCCAGTGGGAAAGACCCTCGCTGAGCTAGAAAAGTTTATGAAGATGTCTCTGAAGGACGTAATTAGCTCTGAAACTGACACTCTTCGTCTTTGGTCTACTCTTAATTTGCTGTCCAACCTTCCTTTCAAAGATTTGACTCTATCAGATGGACTCAAACGTATTATAGACACTATGCTCCAACACTTCCCAACCATTCTACGCTCTTTTAAGCAAGGCTTTGCTACCACCGACAAGCTGGGAAAGCTTGAAGCTTGTCAGAATGAGGTGGCCACTACTCTTGTTTCCAAAATTTCTGAGGCAGAGAATTTCTACAATGAAGCTCAACTGAAGGAAGTTGTTTTGAAGGAACAAATAAAAGATTATGAGGCTGCCTTATCATCTTTGGAGAAGGAAAAGAATAAATGCATTGCGGAAACTATAGGGTACAAAAAGGAGCTTGAAAACGTGATGAAGGATAGATCTCAAATGTTTGAAGATAAAAGAAAAGTTGAGCAAGAGTTGTTTGACGTGGCTTACAAATGGTCAAATTTGTGCAGTGAATATGAGCTCAATCGCATGGCTGCTATAAATATCCCGTAAGGGTTTTCGTTGTTCATTGTTATTGTTTGCTGTTGTGTAAGAGGTTGCTCTTGGCTACAAAGAGAAAACAAGTGTTACGAAAAATCAAAAAGGCTATTTGTTCTTTTATGTAACTTAATATTATTTTTCCTTTAGACCTAAATAATAACATATCTTCACTAAAAGGAGTAATGAGTGTTGCCGCAACGGGTTTGATTTCCGACGACATCGCTGATTGAATTAAGCAGCAAAAACAGCACCCAACAGGACCTCTCACAAATAGTTTGGTGCTTGGAATTCCAAAAATTTAAACTTATGCAATAAACGAGCTATCAAGCAGGGAAGCACTCAAAAAAATGAACCTAAGAAAGGTGCTAGAACTGATTAAGAAAGTAAGAAACAGAAAGAAGTTGCATTTGAATCGAAATTAAACTCAGATAAAATTTTGTCGAAACTTTTCTACGAAATGTCTAAGAGAAAAATCCAGTTTCTGGTGCAAAGTTGTGGTTCTGATGCTTCCAGATTTCGAAAATGAGTTGCACTAGTCTTTTGAATTTTTAAAATTATTGTAATAACCCTTTTGTTGATTGTTTCTTTTTAAAATTGACTAACCAAGCTTTTGCTACAACTCCTACTCAGATTCACATGCACCAAATCCAGAATTCAGAATGCAGCCAATGAAACAGCAAGTTGTCTTATGAAAATGGTCAAAATTTTGGTGGTTCAAATAGTGAAAATACATAGGACAACTAAAACTTGTAGTGTTTTTGCTTCATTAAGTTGGAAGCACTGAAACAAACTTGTTAGCATAGCAAATGGATGCAGAAACGTGCAATTCCAAAATCTAACTCAGCCAACCCTTATATTGAACAACTCTAACACCCAAATTTTGACTTAATGATTCAAATAGCCTTAAAACAATTTACTGGACTCTGGAACACAAATTAAAACTTGAACAAAACACTAGGAGATTAATGTAAGATGTTCAACAAGGATCAATATGCCAAACCAGATTTAAAAAAAAAAATTCGACTCAAACAAAGAAAATGAGTATCAAGAATGGCAAAAAAAGTGTAATAAAGGACATCTATAAGGTAAAATCTGTAATAAATGGATACCTTTAATAAGTAATAGGTATGATAATTTTAATTACCCGCTTATTGATAGTATCAACTTGTGAACACTCATTATCTTTGTGGAAAAGAAAAGAAGGAAATGTTAAAGAAAAAGGTATATATGGTTGTTAGAGTGTTTCGAAAGTGTGGTATTATTCTGTTGTGTTGCGTGTTGGAGTGATTCAAGCAATGCATTACTTTCATCTCTCTCTCGAGCTATCAAGAAATTCTAATCCTTTTCTTTGCAATGGAAGAAGCTCTACATA
Source organism: Vigna angularis (assembly GCF_016808095.1). Lineage (NCBI taxonomy): Eukaryota > Viridiplantae > Streptophyta > Magnoliopsida > Fabales > Fabaceae > Vigna > Vigna angularis. The sequence continues at coordinate 30,921,896 of NC_068979.1, forward strand.
TCATCTCTTTCTCTTTCTACACTAACTCATCAATTCTCTTATGTCTCGAGGTATTTCTCTCTCTGTTAATGTAAACTTATCTATCTTTCCTTATTTTGACTTCCATCATTATAAATTTAATAAATTCTATGTTTTATGAGATGAATATTACTTAAATAACCTATTATCTACTGTGATCATTGTTATACCCTCTACTGTATTACATATATCATTTATCTTAAAAGTGTTTTAGTTAAAATATAAAAAAATTATGCTCGCTCAAACCTTTTTTTTACGGTATTTTTTAATTTCTTTACTAATTTTAAATCGATTTGGCTAAATCTTCTAATTTCTTTACTGAGCTTGCCATCTTTTGTTTCCTATAAATATCTCAAATCTTACATTTTTAGTTTCAACAATTCTCGTACTATGATTAAGACAACAAAACTTATATCCCTTTGATTATTTTCATTTTGGGTAATCAATGAAAGATCTATTGATTATTCTTACATCTAGTTTCTGTTCTTGCAGATTTTAAATGCTAATTTCTGTTTGAAACTCCAAACTTTCGGGTGTCTTGTATCAATCTACAATTAAAGAGGTATCTTAGGAATCACTTTATTGGTTCTTACTATTGAGAAAGTCAAGTCAAACAACTTTAATAGCTTGCACTTTCATCATTTTGTCTGTTGCTTTACGGTTATATTCTATGCACACTGTATATAAGCAACATTACTTTTCAGTTTAATAATACAGACTCTATTCTTCTTAATTCTCATCTCATCTTTCTCCAACAGAATTGGTATCAGAGCGAGGTTACGTGGGAGCCTAGGGTTGCGTCTCAAGAAAACCAAGAACACAGCGTGTGTAGGGTTTGTTGGATCTTGAAGCAAGAAGAATGGCGGGGAGTGATCTTTCCACTGCAAATCTTCCAATACTCACGGATAAGAACTGGACGAGATGGAAGACAGATGCTGGAACTGGAATCACAAGCGTATCAGCTTGGTGAAAGCCAGAATGGCGGAAGGTGAGGACAACCCTATCGCAGTGGAGTCAACAACAATGTCGGAGGACATGCATCATGTTCAATGTGATGAATCTGATAGACCAAGAAGGCAGCGAGTGCAACCGCAGAGGTTTGACGATTGTGAGATCTATTCAGACGCACAGATAGGCGATGAAGGGGATTTGGTGCACATGGCTTTGCTGGCTGGGGCAGAACCCATAAACGAATCTGAGGCGTTGAAGGAAGCTGTGTGGCGGAACGCTATGATGGAAGAAATCGAATCCATAGAGAAGAATCAAACCTGGCAGCTTGTTGATCTCCCTGTTGGGAAGAAGAGTATTGGAGTAAAATGGGTGTTCAAACGAAAACTGAAGCCTGATGGATCGGTTTCAAAATATAAGGCCATACTTGTGGCTAAGGGTTTTCTCCAGAGGCAGGGACTGGATTTCACTGAGGTATTTGCTCCGGTGGCACGAATGGAAACCATTCGACTAGTGATAGCAGTGGCATGTGCAATGTGTTGGTCACTGTTTCAACTAGACGTGAAGTCTGCCTTCCTGCATGGTCCGTTGGAGGAAGAGGTGTATATCCAGCAACCACCAGGATTCATTAGCAAAGGAAAGGAACATCGTGTATACAGGCTGAGGAAAGCGTTATATGGACTGAGGCAAGCCCCTAGGGCTTGGAACAAGCGCATAGACTCGTTTCTGGTGAAGCTCGACTTCACTAGATGTATTGTTGAGCATGGTGTGTACGTAAGAAGAGGCAAAGGAGAAGAATTGATTATCATCTGCCTGTATGTAGATGATCTGCTCATCACTGGATCAAACCTTACACACATAAATGAGTTGAAGAAGGTTATGCAGCTAGAATTTGAGATGACAGATCTGGGAAAACTGAGCTACTTTTTGGGCATGGAGTTCACTTATACTGAGGCGGGTATGATCTTGCATCAGAGGAAGTATGTCAAGGAGTTGCTGGAACGATTCAACATGTCTGTGTGCAACCCAACACGAAGTCCAATGGAGGTGAACCTGAAACTGGTTGATGATGAGAACGAAGCTGATTCAGAAGAGACATTGTTTAAGCAGATTGTAGGTTCACTACGTTTTTTGTGTAATAGTAGACCAGATCTCTCATACAGCGTAGGGTTGATAAGCAGATTCATGAGAAGGCCAAAGAAGACGCATATGCTTGCAGCGAAAAGACTGTTGAGATATGTCAAGGGCACTGCCGATTTTGGCATATTATTTCCATTCGGGAAGCACAACACTGATGGAGGAAGTCTAAAACTCATTGGGTTTACTGATTCAGATCATGGTGGAGACTGTGTTGAAAGGAAGAGCACATCAGGCTATTTGTTTATGCTGAATGGTTCTCCCATTTCGTGGTGTTCGAAGAAACAACCCGTGGTGGCTCTGTCCAGCTGTGAAGCAGAGTACATAGCGGGTAGCTATGCAGCTTGTCAGGGGGTTTGGTTGGAAGAAATATTGAAGGAGTTGATGATTCCAGTAACAACACCTCTGCTGTTGAAGATAGACAACGTTTCTGCAATCAATCTCTCAAAAAACCCTGTGAGCCATGGTAGAAGCAAGCACATTGAGGTGAGATATCACTTTCTCAGAGATATGGTAAACAAAGGAAGAATAGCCTTGACCTACTGCAACACTGAAGCCCAGCTAGCTGATATTTTTACGAAGGCAGTGAAGATTAACAGGTTTGAGTGGCTAAGAAAGGAAATTGGAGTTAGGACCAGTGCTGTGAGTTTGTCTTGAAGGGGAGTATTGAGAAAGTCAAGTCAAACAACTTTAATAGCTTGCACTTTCATCATTTTGTCTGTTGCTTTACGGTTATATTCTATGCACACTGTATATAAGCAACATTACTTTTCAGTTTAATAATACAGACTCTATTCTTCTTAGTTCTCATCTCATCTTTCTCCAACACTTACAAGTTTTTGTAGTGATAATATTTTCATTATATAGAATTAACATATTAATCACATGATTTATTTTCAATCAGATACATCAAATTGACTATTTTATTTACTTTTAAAAAAGTTATTAAATTGCCATTTCCAAACACGAGTCGAAGTGAGAAAATCATTTTAATTTAACAATATTAATATATAACAGGTCTTCATAACACATAAATTAGATACGGACAAAATTCACATAGATAATGTAATAAAATTATAACTAAGATTTGCTTTTTAAAAATGATAATTAGCTTAAATGTATTTTAATTTATACCAGGTCGTTATGTTTTACCCCCTCTTCCCTCCTTTTGTAATTGACCTTTCTCTGTGAAGCACATATACACTTACAAAAGGTTTCCATGAGTGAGTTTTCTCTTTTGTTGTTAATTTGCATCAGGTATTTTTTAGTGAAATTTATTATTAATATTGTTCTATATTGAGTCAACCGTGTCAATTTTTTAACTTTTTTTCCGAATTCTATGAAAAGTATTATATTAGAAACAAGATCTTTATTTGACATTCCATTATCCATTATCAACTCACCTCAAGATGATTAAATTTGTATAAGTAAGTTTGCCATCTTTTCTTTTCTATAAATATCTCAAAACTTTTTTTTTTCTTTTCCAATTTTCCATTCTTAGATTAGTTTGATATCATTCTAACATTATTACTACAAATCTTATGTCTGATTGAGTATATATCTGAGCATATATATTACATTAAATAACATACGCATAAGAAAAATGCTTCCATTTATTTTTGTTCCAAGTAATTTTTAGGAATTAGCGAGAATAAATTTGTCTTATTTTTAAACAACGATTTTATCACTTGTCCATCTTAAATTATGGTTGTTCTTTTTTATTGTCATTTCTCACAATAATTACATGAACACTCACACTATGGCTAAAGATACAAGTAAGAAAAAAACGTAACTTCTTTAATTTCCAATCAAACTCCCATCGATTTTATTATTTTCAATGAACCTTGCATTTTTAGTTTCAAAAATCATCCTACTATGACTAATAACAAAAACTTATACCAAACGTTCAGGTGTCTTATATTGGTTGTCCTATCAATCCACAATTAAAAAGGTATCTTAGGAATCCGAAAATCGTAAAATCATAACACATATAACCTAGATACGGACAAAACTCACATAGATAATGTAATAAAATTACAGTTAAAAAAAATACTAAGATTTGCTTTTTAAAAATAATAATTAGCTTAAGTTTATTTATATTTATACCAGGTGTCATTATATTTTACCCCTCTTCCTTCTTTTTATAATAATTACCCAATGAGGTTTTTTTGTTATTAATTTGCATGAGGTAGTAAGTTTTCTCTTTTGTCTCCTTTCTAAACAACTATTTTATCACTTGTTCATCTTAAACCTCTATTTAATGTTACTTCTTGTTGTTTTTCTACCATAATCATGACTTCATCATTGTGTTGCTTTTTTTCATTGTCATTTATCACAACAATTATGTGAACACTCACTGTTGCTAAAGATACAAGTAAAAAGAACCTAACTTCTTTAATTTCCACATGTCCTGGAATCAAATTCCATCGACTTCTTCATTTTCAATGAATCTTTCATTTTTAGTTTTAACAATTCTCCTACTATGATTAAGACAACAAAACTTATACCCCTTTGATTATTTTCATTTTGGGTAATCAATGAAAGATCTATTGATTATTCTTACATCTAGTTTCTGTTCTTGCAGATTTTAAATCCTAATTTCTGTTTGACACCCCAAACGTTCAGGTGTCTTATATTTGTTGTCCTATCAATTCAGAATTAAAAAGGTATGTTAAGAATCACTTTACTAGAAATCTTGTTTAACAAATACATGATTATTTTTCAAAGCATGCATCTATGACTATTTTTCAAAGCTTGCATCCATAAAAGCATGATTACTTAACATACTTCAAAATATAAACCATTCAAATTCCAGTACCAATGAGATGATTGTGCTTAAAGAAGTTAAAATATACATTAACCAAATTAAAAATAGTAACATCAATTTTAGATTATGAAAACAAATTCCTATATATAAACTAAATAGCCTATACCTAAATGATAATGAGTTCAAAATAAGCTGCACAAGGAAGTTCTCATTCATACCTATTTCCAATGCCTTAAGTCTTACTATAATGTTTAGCATTTAAATAATGTGCCCCATTCATGGTGCCTAATGTACTTGTTAATGTCCCAAAACAAGAGACTTATCAATTGTGTAGGAGCGCTCCCCCACAAACTCTTTTAGGGTCAATAATAATATGATTTGTTCATTCCAATAATATTAATGACAATTAAAATATGTATTAGTTAGAATCACATACTGCATTTGGATATATAAGTAAAAGTAATGAACATATAAAATTGTGTACAATTATATTCATTACTTATAAAATAAAATAATAAACCCTTGAGTGATCTGTAAATGTCTTTTATTAATGAATTTCAATATACATATAAACTATTAAACATATAGTGTAGCATCCTTTATTTCATGAGTAATTTACATAAATATCATTAATTTGGAACAACATAAACATAAAACCTTTGTCTCCTTTGGCGACTAACAAATTCATCTTACATTTAATTTCAAACAAATATAATACCCACTAGCACTTTCATATATATATATATATATATATATATATATATATATATTTGTTTAATTTTTTTCTCATGTAAAAAAGAAACTATTTCATTAAAACACTAAAAAAAACATAGGATAAGATTTATTGGCTTTTAAATACAACACCAGAATGGGATCTTAAAATTACATAATTCTCATCTATATTAAATGAGGGTATGTATACCTTTTTCCATGAGAAATTAGCCTTTACTGTTCTAAAGATTCAATGAGAGATGAATAAGTGTGAGCCTTTTTCTCTTCGAGAGATTGTTCTTTAGTGCAGTGTTATGGAGATTCAATTTGATGGATGTAGGACAAAAAAACTTTTACATACTTATAAACGTCCTCAGTTAGAGGGTTACTCCCTACACCACCTCACATTATTCCCTGCACCACCACATTATTTTTAAATTTCAAAACTATCTTTTATATTTTAAAATATCGTATACCACCACGTCTTTCTTTAAACGGATGTCGACATCTATTGAAGAAAAAATTCTTCAACGGATGTGTCACATTCGTTGAGCTCTTTTTTTTTAGTTTTAGTTTTTTAATTTATTGTATTTTAAATTAATATATAAATATTATTTATTTTTTTTTAAATTATTACTTCATTATTTATAAATTAATTTTATTTTATTTAATAAAATAATTATTATTAATTTAATTTATGTATTATTATTTAAATAATAATTAAAATATTTTTAAAAAAATTATTAAAACGGATGTGCCATGTCCGTTAACCGATGTGGCGACATCCTTTGAAGTTTTTTTTTTAGATTTTAGTTTTATAATTTATTATATTTTAAACTAATATATAAATATTATTTAATTTTCTTAAAATTCTTACTTAATTATATATAAATTAATTTAATTTTATTTAATAAAATAGTTATTATTAATTTAATTTATGTATTATTATTTAAATAATAATTAAAATATTTTTAAAAAATTATTAAAATGGATGTGCCACATCTGTGACGATATCCGTTGAAGTTTTTTTTTTTGTTTTTAGTTTTTTAATTTATTGTATTTTAAATTAATATATAAATATTATTTAATTCTTTTAAAATTATTACTTAATTATTTATAAATTAGTTTTATTTTATTTAATAAAATAATAATTATTAATTTAATTTATGTATTATTATTTAAATAATAATTAAAATATTTTTGAAAAATCTATTAAACGATGTGCCACATGTGACCACATCCGTTGAAGATTTTTTTTTTTTAGTTTTTAGTTTTTAATTTATTATATTTTAAATTAATATAAATATTATTTAAATTTTTTAAAATTATTACTATTATTATTTATAAATTAAATTTATTTTATTTAATAAAATAACTATTATTAATTTAATTTAATTAAAATATTTAATAAAATAACTATTATTAATTTAATTTATGACCACATCCGTTGAAGATTTTTTTTTAAATAAAAATAATAAACTAAAATATAAAATATGTAAACGGATGTCAATATCCGTTGAAGACGAAACGGCTGTTGACATCCGTTTTATAGCAAGGACAAAATAGGTAGTGGTGGAGGGAGTATGTGGTGGTGGTGGAGAAAGACACTACGTTAGTCATCATTAGAAAATTGCTCCTTTTTAGCCCAATTATTGGTTTGCCTTTACTTATTAATTTATTTACTTATTAACTATTTAATTATAATAAGTTATGTACACGAGACATAAATCCTCACTTATACCATATTATAAATGAATATGATACATGTTGTTAAGGTAGTGCGAATCGAATGCATAAATGTTAGAGGGGTTGATAATGGAAAATATAATAGACCCAAGTAATCTTGCAATGATATATTTTTGGTATCATATTATATATGATAGTGAAATATAGATCTAACTCAACTCTATATATTATATTTTGTTAGTTTAACTTACTAATTTATTAAATTTATTGATATATAACAAAATGCGAAAAAGGTCACCTTAGTAAAAGAAAATTAATATTGATGAACGAAATAGAGGAAAAGATTATTTTATAGTCTAATAAAAAAACTATAAGGAATTAAAGTGAAGTTTTCTATTTGAAAGAAAAAAATTGAAAATTAAATTATAGATAGGAAATAAAGTAATAACAAGCGTTGAAGACATGAAAGTAAGTGTGGAATTCTTCTTACTCACGAGGTCACCAATCTCTTCATGCATATAATAACTTGATTTATAGAATTCTCTATAACAATTAACATTTTACAGAATTACATATTTTTTGTTCGTTTCCTATTTACAATTTTTTTCTAAATTTGATACGATTTAAAAGCGTTTCTATAAATATAAACAAATATCAACAAAATTAAACTTAAAAAAAATGTAATGTTAATTTGGTATATAATGCATGTTTCAGTTCAAATTTTGATCAAATATATTTTGCACTCCTATACTTTTTTTTTTTACTTAACAAATATTTTGATTTACATACTTGTGTGTCATTAAGTACACGTTTGGATATGATTCATTTTTTTGTTGGACGGAGGTTATTAAAACTTTTTCAAAACATAATGTTATTTAAGAACTAAATATTTTCGTTAAAATCATGAAAGAGATGAAAATGAAAACATATTTTAAAACACTTATCTCACCTAATATTTTAAAACTAAAATTATTAAGAAGTTGGTTATCTTTAGTGTATGAAATAATTGAATATTTAAGAAGTTGTTTATCTTTAGTGTATAAAATAATTGAATATTTATAATATAAAGCATTAAATTTAATTACTATGCACAACTTCAGAATTTATTTTTACAATAAAAGAGAGTTAGTAGAACCTATAATAAATGATCTTAAAATAATTTTTTTATCTAATACCTCCTTTGTTGTTCAGGTTAAAGAAAGTTGCATTTGGTGGAACAAATTGATGGACTGCCTTGTGGGTTTTGCATCTTCTGTTTCAAGAGATTTAGTGTGTGGTGCATTAAATCAATTGCGTTATCTTCGCTCCTTTAACAATTTTGTCAAAAAGCTTGAGCAAGGAGAGGACGATTTGATTGTAACAAGAGATGATGTCCAAAAATCCGTTGAAGATGCAAAGAGGAAAACTAAAGAGATTAGTGGAGTTGTTGACAAGTGGCTGCAAAATGCTATGAGTGACATAGGTAAAGTGAATCAGTTGCTGGAAGAGGCAAGAACAAACAAAATGTGTTGCTTTGGGTATTGTCCAAATTGGATTTGGCGATACCGTACAGGAAAAAAGCTAGCAAATAAAGTTTTTGACCTTGAAAAGTTCATTGATGAGGGTAAAAACTATGTCTCATTTGACCGCATCGCTACGCTACCTTCAGACACCCTTGACATTCTTTCAGAAAAATGCATGAATTTTGAGAGTAGACAATCTGCATACGAGCAACTACTGGATGCAGTGAAAAATAATGATGTTTCCATGATTGGGTTGTATGGAATGGGAGGTTGTGGTAAAACCACATTAGCAATGGAAATTAGGAAGTTCGTAGAAGCAGAGCATCTTTTTGAAAAAGTTCTTTTTGTGCCTGTTTCTAGTACAGTGGAAGTTGGGAGGATTCAAGAGGAAATAGCAAGTTCACTGCAAGTTAAATTTCCAGAAACCGAAGAAATGCAGAGAGCCCAAAGATTGTGCTCAACATTAACTAGAGAGAAAAATGTTTTTATAATTCTAGATGATGTGTGGGAGAAGCTTGACTTTGGCCGTATTGGAATTCCTTCTTCTGAACACCTTAAAGGCTGCAAGATTCTCATTACCACTAGATCAGAAGCAGTTTGTACTTTAATGGATTGTCAAAGAAAGATTTACTTGCCAATTTTAACCGATGAAGAAGCATGGACTCTTTTCCAAAATAAAGCACTTATATCAGATGCCACCTCTGATACCTTAAAGGAAATAGGAAGATTAATTTCGAATGAATGTAAAGGATTGCCGGTAGCCATTGCAGCTGTTGCTTGTAGTTTGAAGGGAAAAGCTGAGACGGAATGGAGGGTTGCATTGAATAAATTGAGACATTCTAAGCCAATAAATATTGAAAGAGGTTTGACTGATCCCTACAAGTGCCAGTTGAGCTATGATAATTTAGATACTAAAGAAGCTAAATCACTTTTCCTGTTGTGCTCTGTGTTTCCTAAAGATTTTGAAATTCAAATTGAAACTTTAACAAGATGTGCAATAGGATTAGGTGTAGTTGGAGAAGTTGACTCATATGAAGAGGCAAGGAGTGAAGTGATTGCAGCTAAAATTAAGCTTGTTAGTTGTTGTTTATTGTTGGATGCAGATCATGAACGTGTCAAAATGCATTATATAGTTCGCAATGTAGCCCACATAATAGCAAAACATGAGAATAAGATGATCAAGTGTGAAGTGGAAAAGGATGTTATAGTGGAACAAAATTCAGTAAGATATCTATTTTGTGTGAAATTTCCAAATGATTTGGATTGCTCCAATCTTGAGTTTTTATACTTACAGACAAAGATGAAAGAATTTGATGGGATTTTTAAAACAATGGGAATGCTCAAAGTTTTGATTCTTGAAAACCATGAGGATGGAAAAACACGATTGTCAACAATATCTTTCAAAACATTAACAAATCTTCGTTGTCTATTCATTGAGAATTATGAATTGAGCGACTTCTTATTTTTAGGCGGTATGAAGAATCTTCAAACTCTCTCGTTATATGATTGTTCACTGCCTTCATTTCCTGAATTACAAACCGATGTTGCGATTCAACTAAAATTGTTAGACTTAAATGAATGTAACATTAAAGTGAAGCATTTTGAAGTGATTAAAAGAATCCCGCTTTTGGAAGAGTTGTACATTATTGATATTGACGGAGAATGGGATGCTAACAGTGAAGACAATATTGAATTCTTTAAGACGTTTAGCATTCCCGAAACACTGCAAAGGTATGGAATTGTATTAGGGTCTCGTTACATTCATCATTGTAGAGATAGAGATATTTACATTCATGGCAGAACTTTATTACTTAACCATTTTGACATATCAAATGAGGTAATAAAGGGTTTGGCAAAAAGAGCAAAGAATCTATCTGTGGCAACTATTCATGGAGGTGCAAAAAATATCATCCCTGATATATTTCAAATTGAAGGAGGAGGTTTGGATGAGTTGAATAAGTTGGAGATACATGATTCTAAAGAGTTAGAATGTTTGATTGACACTCGTAGTCACTCGAGTGAGGTGGTAACTCTCTTCTCCAAGTTGCATACGCTTGGAATTAAGAACATGAGAAATCTAAGAGTTATATGGCATTGTTTTCTTCCTGCCAATGGGCCTTTTGAGAACTTAGAGAAGCTGTATTTAAGTTATTGTCCACGACTAACATCTCTCTTCACGTATGTTGTTGCTCGAAGTTTGGTAAAATTGAAAATATTAAAAATATCAAGATGTGATGAACTGAAGTATATATTAGCAGATGATGACAAAACGGAGGAAGGTGAAGATGAATTCACCACAGGGCATCCTGTACAAATTTTCCAAAATCTACAGGATGTACAGATATATAGCTGTCGAGAATTAAAACATATATTCCCAGCCAACATTGTTGGAGGCTTAACTCAATTGAAAGTTGTTGAGATAGAAGAATGTGATAAGCTAGATCAAATAATTGGAGATATTGTTCCATCAACAGACCGTGATAAACTAATAGAGGAAGGTAAGCATCCATATTTCTATAGCCCTTCAATTCCAACAACATTTCCTTAGTTTGAAGAAGATACATATCAGTGAATGTGACTTTTTGGAGGGTATATTCCCTGTTTCTTTTGTTGGAGAATTGAATGATATAACAAATAAAGAGGCTGCTGATTTGAAAGACTTCTCTAGTCGAAATAATACTCAAATTGAGCTTCCTGCTTTACAAGTACTTCAACTTCAGGAAGTAAATGTATATTACTGTCGAGAATTAAAACATATATTCCCAGCCAACATTGTTGGATGTTTAGGTCAATTGAAAGTGCTCAAGATAGAAAGATGCGACATGCTAGATCAAATAATTGGGGATATTGTTTCATTAGCAGAGCAGGATAAAAAAGAAGAACTTGATGAAATCGTTGAGGAAGGTAAGCATCCACTTTTATATAACACTTCAATTCCAACAGTAACAGTTGCGAAGCATAGCCCTGCTACATTTTTCTTTTTTCATTTCTAAATATGTTTAAACGTGTATTAGTAAGTCTAAATATTGCTTAGTTAAAAATGGTGACTTTTGAATTTCGTTACAAGTTACATAAACATTGTGAATCTGTTATTATATATGAGAAATTTAAGCATAATAATTATATATTGTTTCATCGCGATGTTATTTTCCATTAGTAAGGTTCAAATTCGAGACACTACTAATCTAATTTTACTTAAACCAACTACTTGTTAATATACTTCAAGCAAAATTGGTCTCATTTAAAATTAAAGACAATTATATTTGTTGGGTAAACTTTAAAAGGGTCCACACGGTTCTATTTGTTTGTTTGTGATGATTGTAACTACCACACTACACCGAAAGTAGCCATCCACTTCACTAACCACTATTTGGATTTTTGTGTGTAACTCACTTATAAAAGTGATTGAAGTGGTTGTAAAATACCCACCGAGAAGAAAGAAAATACAGAGGAAGGTGTGGTCGTGTGACACACTTGTAGTGTGTGCACCGTGTGAGAATGGGCAGTGAGAAAAAGGAGAGAGTCTCCATGTTTGTGTATTGTGTGAGAGAAATAGTGAAAATGGGTTGTGTGTTGTGAGTTGTATGTTGTGAGTTTGAGAGACTAATGTAGTGTGTTTGTATTTGTGTATTCTGGATAGTTTGTCCAGAAAATTAGTTTATATAATGAAGTATATTTTCCCAGATAATACAAATTGGTTTTATACCTCCCAGCTCGATTTCTACAAATTGGTATCAGAGCTACGGATGGAAGAGGAGAAGGTCACGGCTGGCGCTGATTTCATTTTGGAAGGTGCTCACGCTGTGACTTCATTATGGAGCTCTCGGACACAGCAGCAGAGAAAGGAGACCGAGAATAGAAGAGCAGCTGGTCCAGCAGGGGCGTTCCAGCAGAAGCTTGAGGAGCTCACGGACAGCCCAACTTCAGCTTGGTCCAGCTACCAGCAAAGAAAGGGGTAGAGACCCGTGGAGCTGGAAGGAGTATGAGGGAGAGCCGCCACTGAAGAGGAGAGGGAGCTGGAGTGTCTCCCGCAGGAGCCGGAGGAGACGCTGGAAGTGGCGAAGGCGTTTCCGCAAGAGTTGGTGCCGAAGATAGAGAAGGCGAGCAAGTTGGTTCCGGGGTTGGAGCGAGCGACAACGACGTTGGAGGCTAACGTGTTGATGGCGTCTTCCGCACATGAAGTCCAGCAGCCAAGAGAGTTGGTGTGTTGGTGTGCAAAGAGAGGGGGCTGGAACGTATTGGAGCAGCCACCAAATAGCAGAGAAAAGAAGAAGCAACAACGTTTTAGAAGTGCAGCAGCAAGGTGTCCAACAAAGAAGGAGAGCATAGATCTCAGTCATGGCATTGCAGCAGCAGCAGCACGTTGAAAAGAAGCGAAGCAACGTTCAAGAGAGAGCTGGGACACGCCACATTTTTGAAGCACACACAGCTCATGTGCTCATGTCAAATAAGGTGGATCCATGGTTTTTGGAAGCAAGCGGAAATTAATGGAGGTGTGCCTGGTCCAGGAGTGATCTTTAAACAAAAAAGAATTCACTTTAGAAAGAGACACATGCTTCACGTAAAAAAAGAAAAAAAAGAAGTGGCCCATTCTGGAGGAAAAGGACAAAATGATGACATGGAAAGCAAACCACCATGATTGATGTTTGGAGAATTCTTTCATTAAAAAAAAAGGAAGAGTGGTCACGTGAATTCTAGCATTTGAAAAGACCACCTTATACATTTTTTATTATTTAGTATTATGGTGAAAGAACATGATTTAAGAATGAGGCACGGGTCCCATTGTTGAAGGTTGAGCACGTTGCTGCAACCAATTGCTTGAGAATGAAGAGGAGATTAAATGAGGAAGTAGAGGCCACACACGTTGGAAAAGCATGTTGAGGAGTGTGAGCTGAAGGAGAAGTGAAGCGATCTGTGAAGGCCGGAAGAAGTGGAGGCGCTGATTTCATTTGAGGAGAGTGGTGTGCACACGGGAAGGAGAAGCCGAGAGGTGCAGGGACTTCATTTTTTTGTTAAAAAATGTAGCTGATTTAATTGGGAGAACTTTGAGTGTCCGAAAAAAAAGGATAGTGAAAAAGAGAGAGTTTGAGTATTCGAAAAAGAGAGAGAGAGTAAGAGATGACTAATCTTGGTAACAGTGTCCCTAATTTAGTTGACAGAGTGTGTCAACTATGGTGATCGGAGTCTGCAGATGAAAGCTTTTGTTGGATCCCGGTGTTTGGGATGTTGTGGATTGTGGGAAACGAGAACCCACAGAGAAAGAAGAGCAAATATGTGACCCATATTGTTGAGGTGAAAAGGACGCCTGTGAAGGAGGAGTCCAACGGTGAGAAGATAGCAAAGGAGGCATCTTCAATAGACGCGTACAGGGGACAACTGTGTTAGGCAAGACGAAGTTTGAAAATTTGAAGGAGAAAGTGGCAGATCAACTCGGCAGAAATGGAGAGTCGCTGCCTGCCAGCCGAGTTGTGGAGAAGAGTTTGAAATCATGAACGGATGATTTCGAAAGTTTTGTGTGCGTCATCGAGGAGTGGAAGGACCTATCAAAGCTCTTGGGTAAAGAGGTTGATCGGGTTCTAGAGACGCACCAGCAGCGGAGATTTGAGCCACTAGATCGAATGCTTCGGGAAAAGTTTGATTTGAAGAGGAGGAATTCAGAACACTCAAGACCTAGACGATCCAGGGAGAAGAGGTCGAGAACAGGGAGTAGAAGATCTGGGAGAAAGAAAAAAAAAAGTCGAGGTGATGGGATACAGTGCAAGAAGACCAATTTAAAGTTTACGGGGGAGTTTTGTTGGGTAAACTTTAAAAGGGTCCACACGGTTTTATTTGTTTGTTTGTGATGATTGTAACTACCACACTACACCGAAAGTAGCCATCCACTTCACTAACCACTATTTGGATTTTTGTGTGTAACTCACTTATAAAAGTGATTGAAGAAGTGGTTGTAAAATACCCACCACCGAGAAGAAAGAAAATACAGAGGAAGGTGTGGTCGTGTGACACACTTGTAGTGTGTGCACCATGGGAGAATGGGCAGTGAGAAAGGAGAGAGTCTCTATGTTTGTGTATTGTGGGAGAGAAAGAGTGAAAATGGGTTGTGTGTTGTGAGTTGTATGTTGTGAGTTTGAGAGACTAATGTAGTGTGTTTGTATTTGTGTATTCTGGATAGTTTGTCCAGAAAATTAGTTTATATAATGAAGTATATTTTCCCAGATAATACAAATTGGTTTTATACCTCCCAGCTCGATTTCTACAATATTTGCGTGGAAGTAGTTTGTTAAATTTAAAATTACTTAAAGGAAACTGTCTTGTGCGACTATTTTCATCATTTTTAACCGATAACTCGACGCTCTAGATTGTGGTTTTAGTTCCTAGAAACCAATATTTTTTTAATTTATATTTTCTTTTCAGGAACACTGTCCAGCCTTGCAAGCCTTGAGATAAAACGTTGTGGGAAGTTAGGCTCAATTTTTACAGCATCTATAGCTAAGACCTTGACTTCCTTGGAAGAACTGTTCATAGAAGACTGCAAAAGTTTGAAGGATATAGTAACTCACGAAAGCATTGTTGGGGATGAGCATGATATTTCAATCTTCCAAAGTTTGAAAAAGCTTCATATCAGTGAATGTGAGTTATTGGAGGGTATATTCCCTGTTTCTTTTGTTGGAGAATTGAATGATATAACAAATAAAGAGGCTGCTGATTTGAAAGACTTCTCTAGTCGAAATAATACTCAAATTGAGCTTCCTGCTTTACAAGTACTTGAACTTCTTCATATTCGAAACAGAACCGTTGTTGGTAGTTATGATGTGATATGTCCATCTTTAAGAAAACTATCATTTGGTGTATAAAATTGCAGATATCGAACTCAGATTTTGATCCGCCGGTTGAAAGTGTTGAATGTCTTTCAAAACAACCACATGGTTTGAACTTCATTATGACACACAATATTAGAGAGATTGAACTGAAAGGCTTTGATAAGGCAAAGTACCTTTTTAAACTCTCCATTGCTTCATCATTGACGATGTTGGAAATTTTGAGAATTGAGAAATGTCATGGACTTGAGTACATTATAGACACTGATGATGAATATGACAAAGAGCATATGAAAGCTATCTTTCCCAACTTAAAAAAGCTCTCAGTGTATAACTGTTTCCGATTGAAATATATATTTGGGCAATATGACGTAGCTAATAAGGATTATAAGGAGATTCATATTCAATTCTCAGCATTGGAAATACTCTCTCTTCGGAATCTACCAAAGTTTGGTAGCATTTGTTCTACCAACAATTTCACTGTGACGTGGCCGTCTTTGAAGGAGTTTGAGTGTTACGAATGTTTGTATCCATTTTATGGTTCAAGAGAGCCTATTATCACAAGTACGAAGGTAGTCTTGTCTTTTTTTTCTTTTTATGATTGTTAATTAATTTTTCTTTTTTCGTTTATGTTTTTACATTTGCTCTTAATGTCCTACAGGATCCGAAAGGCTTTGATAATGCAAGGTACCTTTATAAATTATCCATTGCTTCATTATTGATGTTGGAAATTTTGAGAATTGAGGAATGTGCTGGACTTGAGCACATTATAGACACTGATTATGAATATGGCAAAGAGAATATGAAAGCTATCTTCCCTAACCTAAGAGAGCTCTCAGTGCGCGATTGTGGCCAGTTGAAATATATTGGCCAATATGCCGTAGCTAATCAAGATTACAAGGAGATTCATATTCATTTCTCACCATTGGAAACGCTCCATCTTTGGAGACTACCAAGTTTTGTTAGCATTTATGCTACCAACACTCTCACTGTGACGTGCCCTTCAAAGAATTATTTTGCCTTCCTAAATCTTGGAAAACTAGAAATAATTGAATGTGCGAAATTGGAAGTAGTCTTTCCAAAGTCTGTGCTAAGATGCTTACCAAAGTTGAATGTTCTTGTGATAAGAGACTGCAAAGAATTAAAGCATATCATGGAAGAAGACGAGTCCAATTTTCTTTCTATAGATGGAGGCTCTGAACTAAAGGAGATTATTGGATGTGATAAAGAAGCTTCAAACAATTATTTTACCTTCCCAAATCTGGAAAAGCTAGAAATAATTGAATGTGCGAAATTGGAAATAGTCTTTCCAAAGTCTGTTTTAAGATGCTTTCCAAAGTTGAAGCTTTTGAAGATAAGAAAATGCAAAGAATTAAAACAAATCATTGAAGGAGATAAAAATTTGTCTAATATTCTTTCTCCTCAACCATGCTTCCCAAAACTAGAAACATTGCATGTTGATGATTGTCACAAGTTGAAAAGATTATTCTCTGGATCTGCTTCTAATGACCTTCCGAATCTTCTTCTTCTGGCCATAAATGGAGCCTATGAACTAGAAGAGCTTGTTGGATGTAAACAAGGAAAGATTAAAGTTGAGCTTCCAAGACTCAAACTTTTAATATTTACGCATCTGGAAAACTTCAGTCAAGAGATTGAATTGCATAATGTAAAGAATTGCATTGTCTACAAATGTCCAAAACTCTCTTTGACTTCAACAACTACATTTGAGAAGCTCCTTGAAGATTTTCCTTATGAAGGTAAATATTATATAAAGTCTTCAAATTTAAACTATTACAGTATAGAAATGAGGTAACTCGCTATCTAATTCTTCTCTAGATAAATGTTGGTCTTAATTCGTATACACTCTCAAAAAGGAAAAATTTACGAGTTCCAAACTAAATGTAATTTTTATCTCACTTTTGTTCAACAACCTCAAATTATTTTAAAAAATTAATTTTTTTTTTAGTTATTTTCACATTTTGTTTGCACTATTACAATTTAGTTATCTGTGTAATTTACTCTATCCTAGTGTACTATTATTTGTTTTTTTTATGATGTCAAGAAATATTAAATAATTGTTATGTTGACTAAATGTTTTGAATCCGCTTATTCTAACTCCACAATCCACAACTAAAGTTGCTAATTCGTTCACAAAATATGATCACATTTGAAATAAGTCTTGCCTATGTATATTGGCATGGTTTGAGACAATTCGTCCCTTCATTTGTAAACAATTTTACCTAAAGAAAATATATTTACAAATTCATTATTTCACTCAGAGAGGACGGTTTCAAATTCCCAACAGAGTACTCACCAGAATTTTTTTAAATAAGAACATTAACTTGATTTTTGCTGCAAGACTTTTAATTTTAGGTTCTAGTAATTTTAGTTATGAAGAACACTGTTGTAAAGGGTACTATCCTTAAGACGTAGAGTCGCCACTTTATGTTGATGGATGATAAAAAAATTCCTATCATGAAACTTTTTATATCTTTTTTTGTATTATTAATTGTACTGATTTAATGATCCATCATGGAAAGTTGAGGTTGTATTCCCTTTTGTTATGTATTTCATTTTCACGTGAATTCCCTAATATATATATCTTTGTACAGATTTCATAAACACTGAACTTGGTTTTTGGGAATTTGATCGCATAGTAAAAATCATACATGACGATTCAACTATTAGTGGTAGCAGTGAGTTCACTTCATCACAGGTCAGAACCAACCAATCTATGAATATAAATACAATAAAAAAAAATTATAGCCTATTCTGTCTCATTATTAGAATAACTTCTTTCAATTTTAACGTACTAAATTTGATCTCCCTTTTTATTAAACAAATCAATGTGATCCATAAATTTAATGTACCATTAAAATTCTTAAAGTAAATCATATTTGGTAGATCAACAGAAGCCACCTTAATTACCAACAAATGCACATCTGCTAAGTAATTTAACAGGAAATGAATGATTGATGTATACTACTCAAAGCTAAGGAGTGAACAAAGAAAATTGTTGGTGTCCCTTGTTTCAGAAAAAAAGGACTGTTGCATGTTCCTTTTCGAATGGTTTGAGGTTGATACACATTTTCATTTCATTTTTATAAAAAAAACAAAAATATTCTACTTAATTACACATCTTCTGGGCATGTGCAGATTGCAGAATATTGAGTGGGGCAAAGAATTCAATTGCATTAGTTAAAGTCATAATATATCAACTATTTAAGAATCAAATAAAAATTAGTAACCTAAATATGGAGAAGAAGGAAGTATAGTCATAATGAAAGTTACTTTACCAAACTTAGCTTTTGCATTGTAAATATGAAACTGACAACATTTATTGGAAAAGTTCTAGCTTATCACTGATAGACTAGCAATACCAACTACTGCCTTAGAATTTAGAAGCCCACCTCTAATTTGTAACATTACTAAACATAAAAATGGATGTAATATTAAGACTAACTCCTAACTTGCTTGTGCAATATTTCAAAGCAAACGTGGTGTATCAGAATCAAACAATGAAGGAGGTTTTCCATACCAATATGCACTTGAAGAAGCAAGTAATAGGTCTCCTTTCAAAACTTTAGAGCCACTCACTCAATCGTATTTTTTCAATTTGTAATACACAGGAGATTGGGGACATAGGAAATGAGAGCATTACAGAGGGCTCTTTAGTAGAGGGTGCTAAGACAAAATCTTCATCAACTGGTGTTGAAGACATTGGCATTGGAGGTGGTGTTGCAACTCGCATTGAGTCTGGTGGGGAGGACATACCTGCACTAGATTCCAAGGTAGTTGAACAAGATGATAAGATGAATGAAGGCAAGGCAGGAATAGTGGCAAGCAAAGGAATCCGAGTAGAAGAAGGGTTGAACCTTTTGCATAAACAAGAGGGAATAGATGTTGTTACTAACAACAACATTGACATTTCTTCAGGTTTCGGATTTCTTATTTTCTCATTTCCATCCTATATTTCCATATCACCCGCTCAAACTTTTTACAGCTTCTGCAGATATCCGTACAAGATTGGAAGCATATAAACATTTTGTTGATCTGGATGATGCACAAATTTCTCTTCTGGTGGAGGGAATAACAACATATCCTCATCTCTGGAATCCTTCCAAGAAGTTTCGTGAGCGCTTTCAAGCTTGGAGGTTGAAAATTTTGGCAGATCTGTTGTCTTTCCTTCATAAGGAAAGTGTCCATAGTGCTATTCCTCAAAGAGAAAAATATTTCTATAAACTATGTGAAGAAGCTATTGAAGTTGGATTTGAGAGTTCATGGGTAGAGGAAATGCGTCAACGTGTTGTGGCGAGGGATCCTAAGCTGGGAGAGGACGTCGCACGGAGACAAATAGATGAGAATTCTAAGAGGTATGACTATTTTGTTAGATGAGTATACATTTGGTGGCATATGAAATTCTAACAAAATTGATAGCATCAATTTCTGAGTTTTTTGTTCTCTGGCAAGCAATTTAAGTTTGTTAAACAGGTGTTGTAGTGGGGACGTTGCTGAAGAAGGTGATGGGCCTAAGATTAGCTTCGAAAAAGGTTCTGACTTGGTTGATAAAGAATGTGAAATAGGTGTTGTTTCTAATGACCACATTTTGGCTCCGAGAAAGGAAGAACCAGAGCAGGAATTTGTTGCAGAAGTTTTCACTTCAGAAATACCAAGAATAGCAACATCATTAATAAATTCGCAAACAGTTGAAAAGCCAGCACCTTCAAATGTGAGTCTAATAAATCTTTTTATGAGTATTAGATGAGACTATTGTGATTTTACACCTTTTTATTACTTTGTTTAGCCATTGGTGGACACACAGCACACTAGTGAACCGTGTTTGATGGAGCAGAAAAAACCACTTGGTGAAATTCCAAAGGTAAATGGCAAACAAAAATACCATAAATTATTCTAAATTAATATGCATATCCACTTGCCATCGACAATGACCCTGCTAGTATAAGTCACAAAAAATAAATGAAGTCTGCAAATTATTACAGCAAAGCTACATATCATTTGTTCTTGCGCAGAGTATTGAGCAAGTTGCCGTAGAGGAAACCATAGCAAAGAACACCAATATGGCAGCTTCATCAATTTTTTCCGAATCCGCGACCTCTAAGTTGGATCCAACAGTTACTTTACTAAGTAAATCACATCAACATCATCATGTAAGTTTATTTTATGCAATTCACATTTCTAACATATTCGGTCAGAATAAAAATAATGTTACCATTCTGATTTATTATTTATCGTAGAAGTGGAATTGAAAAACAACAGAATTTCTAAGTTGGAATTTATATTTAATATATTTGTTATCATCACACTTATTCCACCCAGGGTGAAATTAACAGCAGCCAAATTGAGGCACGCATTGCTAAAGAAAGTGAAGGCCATCCTAAAATCATTCAAGACTTTGGGGCCAATGAGATCACGAGTTTATTTGCACCAGTTGTTGTTGGGAAAAAGGGTGAAGATAAGCGAGTTAGAAAAGTATCTGAAGATGTCTCTGAAGGATATAGTTAGCTCTGAGACTAACAGCCTTTGCCTTTTGTCTGCTCTTAATTTCCTTTCCAACCTTCCTTTCAAAGATGTCAAAGTATCAGATGGACTCAAACATATTATAGACACTATGCACCGACACTTCCCAAGCATTCTATTCTCCTTTAAGCAAGGCTTTGCCACCACTGACAAGTTGGCAGAACTTGAAGCTCGTGCGAATGAGGTGACCATTAAAAAGAAGTTCTATGATGAAGTTCAACGGAAGGAAGTAGTTTTGAAGCAACAAATCATTAGGTTGAAGGAAGAAATAAGAGTTTGTGAGGTTGCCTTATCATCTCTGGAGGAGGAAAAAAACAAATGCATTGCGGAAACTGTAGAATACAAAACGGAGCTTGAAAATGCGAGGAAAGACGAATCTCAAATGTTGGAGGTGGCTCATAAATGGTCAGTTCTGTGTAGTGAATATGAGCTCAATCGCATGGCTGCTACAAATCCCTCGTGAGGGTTTTCGTTGTTCATTATTATTAAGGTTAATGTCTTATGTTTTTTCTAGTGGTTTATGCTTCAATAAGATAGCTTGGTCCTAAATTAACTTAATGTGCACCCAACCCATCAGCCAGTACCACTCATCATATAGCTTCAGTTTACTTTCCAAATTTCGATTGTTCTATTTTGTTGTATGTTTGGTATCTTATTTGTGTGTAAGAGGTTGTTCTTCGTGAAACAGACAAAACAAGTGTTGTGATAAATGAAAAAACTATTTGTTCTTTTATGTAATTCGGTGATCAAATGCATCTCATTTTTTCTTCAAAATTACAGAAACCATTTTTTTCCTTTCTTCAATGAATGTCTTTTGTCTTCTCTGTAGGGACTACCAATTGTATCATTGTCATTTTGTAATACTTTATTTTTGTTTTTATGTGTGCTCTGTTTTCTCACTACCAACATATTATGTAGGGTTAGGGTCACAAAATCCTTGAGTAACCTCTAGCTGCAGCAAACAAAGCTATATGAGGAAATGACAACAAAATTCACTTTTGATTGATTCATGATTATGGGTGAGGTTTCCAAAAGTAACATTAAAATTAACAGCAACAGAGGACATTTTTACAACATAAATATTTATGCCAAGCCCATAAAAGTGACCTTAATATAGTTATGGTTTAAATGGAAAACATCATGTCTCGTAAAAGAAAAATATTTACAAATAAATAGTGAAGCATCACCAGTGTGATTATAATGAATGGTATGGATCATGGTCACTTCTAAAGTAAAAGTGAATGTAATTATATGAGAAACCAAATTTACCATTTGAGCTACTTACATGCAGAAGAAGAGACTTATTTAAATGGGAGCATCAACCTCAATTATGGTTATCCACGAAGAAAAGAGTAATTTGATACATAGTGCATTATGATTAAGTCGCTCAGGATAAAATATAAATAACACAGGTAAGAAACATGCATACCAAAAAGAGATCTAGGTTAAGCAATACAACATACACTTGCCGCATTATGTCCAAGAATAGAGTTAGTCCTGATAGGGCGAGCCTTTACCCTTGCATAACCAAGTACAATACAAGATCAAAGTTACATAGTTTGTTTGGGAGAAAATATTATGAATTGTTGTTTTTAGCTTTGAATTTCTTTTACTAATATACTTTATATCATACAGAAGAATATAAGTTGTCATAAGTGTATTTCTTCACCATACAACAAGTGAAGGTAGTGTAAATTACAGGTTGATAGTCTAGAGTGTTATGTTGATTTTAACTAAATTTATTATTATTTAAATGTTTCAGTAAGTATTTTATTCTTTTTAATATATAATCCACATAAATTTTGCATAATTTGAAGCATTAAACTATGATAGATATAACGTATGTAACGTTGTTGTCAGTTTTAAAATAGCTTTAAAATCCCAAAATTTCATAGACAAATAATTTATATATTAAGAGAGAAATTGAAATAAGTAATTTATACTATGAAAATAACAAAGATAATAATTAATGAGTAATTACTTAAAATAATTAATTGAATGATAAAAACCAACACTATTATAGATGAATTAAAAACAAAATTATTTTAATTTAATTAGATATGTAGAGTTCTCTGCATATATAACTTTATCAAAGGAAGCACATTTAATATCACAGTCACATAATACGTTGTCTCCATCTCTTGTACAGAAAATAGTATTTAATCATTAAATTACAAAATTATTCATATGAGGTAATGTTTAATGAGGTACAAACTTGACAAAGTTAACTGAACATCTGTGATTTGCATACTGCAAAAAAAGTTATTCCATTGACACTAGCCACACAATTGCTAAAGTGGTTTTCTCAGAGTAAAAAGTGATTCGCCATTAACAAGGCTTTGTCACAACATAAAAATTTGAAGTGGTTTTCCAGCCAATTGTATGGAAAATGAAAATGAAAAGATGCCTAGAACTCTTAGTTAATCAATTTTTTCATTCTGTAGAAAATGGAAACACAGACCATTATGTGTAGATCAAAATAAATGGTTACTTCTGAAACATTAATAGCAGAGCTAGTGACACTCCACTTCTTAAAAGGCTAAGTAAAGGCTAACGTAGAGGAATAGAAGAATGAAGTCTAAAGTACACACCTGCAAGCATGGAAGGATGACAAGTCTTCTCATTTGTAAATAATGAATGAACATCAAAACATACCTAAAATTAAAATTAAATTATTGTTTTTAAGCGATACTATCCGGTCATCATATTTAAATGAACTTATTTGACCATGTCTACTTTGATTTTGCAATATTAGGATAATACCTTGCCTAAGTATTTAAATGATACAATAAGTTCAATCAAATGGTTTATCAGAAGCAAAACCATACAAAGTGATTTTTCACCCTTTGGCAGGTCTTTGCATCATAAGAAAATCACTGGTTCAGGCGTTGAGGTTGGAACCTTATTCTGATTCTGACATAGACCAAAACACACTATCAATAAAGGGTACCTATTTTTGTTTACAAGCAGAGGGATATGTAATATGTGTTTATTGATCATCGCATGTCATAAATGGTCTATACATGACCGAGTCTTGAGGGGATATTCTGTCACAGAAATTTCATCAACAAATTGGGAGTCTAGTAATATTTTAACAACCAAAACAAACAACAATTGTTATTAAAATCTCATAATACTTACATGGTCTTGTCTTCTTGGATCTCAGTTTGTCTACATGAGACAAAAACTCATGAAAAACAGATAAGAAAAAAAAGTTCATTTATGGTGAGGAGGAGCCAGGAAGGCTTAGGGAAGCTTCGTCCAAGGGAGCAAGGTTCAAGCAAGAGACTCAGATCCACATGGGAAGAACAAGGCAATCAAATGGTTACATTGACTTTGTGATTGGATGAAGAATCTGACAGTTAGAGTGGAAAAACGGCTCCATGCAAACCAGTTGATCAAAACAAAAATTTTGGTTCTTCTTTTCTTCTAAAGTTATCATGTCATTTTATTATTTTTTAAAACACATTACCTTAAAAAGGTTGTTTTCATGAGACACTTTTGAAAATCAATAAACTATTGAGAACACAATTAATGCATGGTAAAGTAAAATAATTCTACACACTCTCATGCTTAAGTATTACAAATTCATTAACTTCATAAAAATTAAAGTTAAAAATTTTACAAACAATTTCAGAAAATATACTGTGTAATAAATCATCCATATCAGACAAAAGTTAAACCTGTGTAATGATATCAGTTAAACTGTATAATAAATAATAAACTGTGTAATGATATCAGTTGGAAATCTGGTCTTTACGGCACTACTGTTGTGAAGATTGAGATTGGTAAGCAAAGGCAATTTTATTAAGGTTAAATTCGTTATTTGCAAATGTTAATCATTTTTATCAAATGTCACATTCATGATTCCAAACTCAACAACATAACAGGAGTAACGAAGCTACTCTCAAAAGTTGGAAACAATTTATTAGCCTAACCATAAAATCCTGCTATGTGATTTATTTTTCCATTAATTCATACCTAAATCATATTTCAAGTCTTCCGCACTGAGCTCTTGCACTTCCTTTTGTTCTCCTCCGTCAGATTCTCACACCACCTCTTCAAAAACTCACACTCCACCTCTATTTCTTTCAGCGCAACACATGCACTCTGGTTAGAGAAAAAAAAACCAAACCAAACAAAAACATAAAACACACGAAATTGATCGGAACCTTGTTGAGAGTGTTGTGTTCTTTCTATAATAAGATATCTTGACGAACGCCTCGTTTCCAAGCAAGGAACCAACACGAAGCCACACGGATGCGGGGAACCAACACGAAAATTGTTTGAAGATTGTGATGCGGGGAACCAAACGGATGCGGGGAACCACAGATCTGTTTTGAAGAAATTGTTTGAAGTTTAGATTATGCTGAAGGAATGAAGGGGTTCTGTTTTGAAGAAATTGTTTGAAGTTTAGATTATGCTGAAGGAATGAAGGGGTTTGGGAGATTGAAGGCAGCGGGGAGAGAAAATTAGGGTTTGGGGAGATATTTAGATTATGCTGAAGGAATGAAGGGGTTTGGGAGATTGAAGACAGCGGGGAGAGAGAATTAGGGTTTGGGGAGAAATTTAGATTATGCGGAAGGAATGAAGAGGCGGGAGAGGTAAGGGAAAATTATTCTAAAAATTAAAAATAAAATATTTAGGGACGGTTTTTCTTATTAACCGCCGGAAGTTATCGGGGTGTCTGAAACCGCCGGAAAATAACCCCTTCTAAAATATATTATTTTTGTAGTGTTTGTCTGCATGATTCCATAAAGCATAATAATATTCACTCCAAAGCATTTAAGGGATAAAAAATTTCATGTTCGAGAGAAAAGGAGTTACATTTGATTTATCTTCTTTATTTTTACATAGTGAATAGTGCTCTTAAAATTGATTATAACCGTACACCAATATCTTCTACATATAACCGTACACCAATATCTTCTACATATAACCGTACACCAATATTTCAACTGTTCAACATAATTAAAGCTTTTATCCATTTAGAAACAATTCTAATTTTTTTCTCTGAGATGTGTCAGATACAAGAAAATTCTACTTTAAGAATGATTGGATATGTTAATGTCTTCATTTATACTAACAGTCTTTTCCTATTTTTTATCAAGATTTTATCCCAGGATCTTTATTTCTTAAACGTGTTGATATTAATTTATTGCAACTATAGACTAGAGCATCCAGATCAACACAAAATTCCTATCTTATTTCTCACTGTATTCACGCACCATCGTTACAAAAATAAAAGGATCATCTTGATTTAAAAACTTAAGGTTTTAAATAAAAAGGAACAAAAATTAACAAGTAAATAACTGCACAAATTACAAACCAATAGTACAAAATCAATAATATATATATATATATATATATATATATATATATATATATATATATAGCCAAATTAAGAGTGTGATATTGTCCTTGAATAAGGTAAGGCAAAGGAGAAGAGGAAGATAACAAACAGTCTTGTGCTTGCAAAGATGAAAAATGGTGATAATTTTAATAAATTTAATTTGAGAATTATAGATTTTATTGGTGTGGAGGAAGAAAAAAAAAACGGAGATTGACGAAGAAAAAACCATAAAATGGATAAATGCAAATAGTAATGCAATATTAAGTTTACAAAAATTAAATCTGTCCATTCTCCTTTTTAATAGTACCCACCGACAACAATAATAAATAAACGACAAAGACTTTTAAAAGATATAAAAAATCATGATTTCATAAAATTATAAAATTACATATCAGAATAACTAAACAAAGACAGCAACACAAGATTCACATCATCTATTTAACAACACAATGCACCTATCTACCACATCACATATAATTAATAAAAAAAATTAACAGTAAAGACTTACATGAAATAAATAATTTAATTAAATATTCAATAAATTATAAAAATGTTGAGAGTTATCAAATTTATCAAATTTCAAGATATTTTTCTAGATGAAAATTAATTCCTTCAAATTTCAAATTTTGCAAGAAAGATTAAGTTTACAAAAGTTAAATCCGTAGATAGTTTTGAACTCTAATAGCATCCACCACACAAAAATAATAAATAAACGACGAAGACTTTTCAAAGATGGAAGTCAAGTCTTGTGAGTGTTAGAAAAAGGGTGTGCTTTCATTCTTATCTCTTGCAACAGTAGCGAGTGTGAGCATTCTATAACATATTCTCTGGTCAGATTCAAGCAAGGGAACACATTCATCTCTCTGGAGGTATCGATTCTGTTCTGCTCTGATTTGAAATTCTGATAGTTTCCTTTTCAATGGAAGTTGTAGATAACGTGTTTGTGTTTATGTCTGTTAAACGTTTCAGAGTTTCTTTAAAATAATGGATGACCACTTGTTTCTTTCTCGCCAATTCTCAATTCTCTCTCTGCATATTAGTTAAATCAGGTAAAGTAATCTTTTTATCATTTTCCACTTCCAAATTACTTAGATCTACTACATCTGCTTCTTCTTATTCATCAAAACACCAGCAACTGTATCTTACTCATTCTCCACTTTTTCTTTGCTTCACATACTCTCTTTTATGGAAACGAAACTCCTTAATTTAATCTTTTATTTTATTCTTCATTCTTCATCGTAACTCACTTAAAACACCTATAATCAGACTAAATGCATGTATGAACTTAAAATTGGTTGTGGAAGATTTTCAAAAATCAACTATCATCCCTACCAGGTCAACAACGATATCATTTTATGCATTTTTAATCTTCAAAGTACACTCATGACTGCAAATCCGATATATTATTAAAAATACATAAATAACTAAATAATAACTTGTAAATTTAAATTTAAATAATTAACTAAATTGTATTTTTATGGGATCAAGAGTAATAATAATTAATAAAATAACTTATTATCTAGTGTAAATTATTATACTCATTACATATATCATTACTATGAATAAAGAAAATAACTTTGTAAACATTTTATAATAATAAAATTATGAAAAAAATTTAATTCGTAATTAATTTTCATGAATATATTTTTAAAAATTTAATTATAATTTTTTTTATCATCATAAAATAAAAATAAACACAGTACACCTATTCACTGTTGTTTTCAATTGTTTATCTTTAAAATGTTTTAATTAAATGTAAAAGAATATGTCTCTTAAAACATTTTTACTATGGTGTTTAATATATTTTTTTACTAATTTTGAATCGATTTGACTCAATAATTTTTTTTTAAGAATTAACATGCTAATCACATGATTTATTATTATCAATGAATGACGAGTTCTATTATTAAAAAATAACTATCAAACTACAATTTTCTTTTTGCGAGTTGTTTTGAATAGTATTATAATAGAAACATGATCTTTACTTCACATCCGATTATCAATTAGGCATCATATATGTAGAAGATGAACATTTTTAACATCGGAAGTTTTGTTAAAATCACATGCAATTAACATCATCTGAATAATAAATGAATGAGTAAAAATGCAAGATGTTTTCTCAAATTATGCTTACATTCACTAACTTTATATGAAGGTACATGGGTAATGTAAGTAAAAAAGAAGAAGTGATATTTAATATACAAATGAAAAATTTGTGTAAAATTTTAGGTTTAATGATTCGGTAGGTTCTATTTTTGGGTCAAAATCTCAAACAGGACCCTTACTTATTTGTTTTCTCAATTGGGTACTTATTTTGAAAAATTGAAATAAATAGAGTCCTACCGTTAAATTGGACATGGACGTTAGAATTATGTTGACATGGATGCTAATGTTAGTTTTTTAAATTATGTATTAAATAGATAATTTTAACTGAGTCTGACGTTAATTTTTTGATTTTTTAAAATTAAAAAAATTGAGAAAAGTTAATTAAACTGAATTGTTTTTGAAAATTAGGGATTTCACCAACCACCATCCTCCTCCCTCAATCCTTTTGTGTAGTTACCATTAACATCGTTCGGCCACCATCTTCATCACTCTCACAACCATTATTTCTGAAAATTACGGATTTTGTTTGAGAGTTTAGGGTTTACTAAACATCCATCAATGGTGAAAGGGGAAGTTGATGGTCGTCGCGCCTCAACCGTGAGTCGCTGTGAGGACACCATCACCGGACCACCACCGCGCCTCAACTTACACGTGCCATTGCAACCACTAACCATGGCCACCATGCACAAACCACAAAGACGAGAGAGACTTCTAATTGCAAAACCCAGTTCGAGAATCATCATCTTCTTCATTCATCACCATTGCTCCCACTGTGAATCCAAATCACGAGCCACCCAAAGTCAGCAACCATGGCGAACCTAAGTTTTGCACATCATTAACGCAACAACACTAGCACATTCGCAAAACCTAAATCGTGTCCTAGTTCAATCGTGCAACCTCAATGGCTATCGTGACATAAATAGCGATCCATCCTGCAAAGAGAAATTAGAATCTCAGAACCACACACAACAACAACCCATTCGAACAATGTCGTTCAATCTCTTTCGTGAGCAAATCCTTCAAACATCTATCTATCGCGAGAGAGCCATGAGTCAAAGAACTTAACATCTTCATCCTAAATCTTTTCGAACATCAACCCTACGTAAGAACACTAATTTGAAGAAGCACTCAGCTGTCTCCAATTTTTGTTCACACATCTTAATTTGAGCAAAAGGACTGAGTGTAATTAAAATTTCCCCATTTTTTTAATTATTACCATATAAACTATGACACATCATTAAAAAAAACACAATCAGCATGTCACGTACACGCTGATTCAAGTAATGGAGTGCATTCGTTTCTGTGGAGGTAACAATCATTGTGGAGCTAAGTTCTGCTTTGACTTGAAATTCTAATAGTTTCCTTTTCAATGAAAACTGTAAATGTGTTTGTTTGTGTTTGTGTTTAAATAGTATCTTAACGTTGGAGCGTCTCTGTGTGCTAGACCACATTTTGAAGTCATGGATGACCTCTTGTTTCTTTCTAGCCAATTCTCCCATTGCTCTCTGCATATTTGTTAAAGGAGGTAACCTAAGCTTACCTATTTTTCCTTAATTTCCACTTCCAAATTAGTTAGATATCAACTACATCTGCTTCTTCTCTTTTTTACTGAACTTCAAAGGCAAAAGAGTATAAACAGAATTATATAAAACTATGTAAAAACAAAAAACTGAAAAGAGAATGAAATCTGCTGACTTAACGTTTTATATACTTAAATGTTTTAAATTTAAATTTATAAAATTAAATTCATTCATAAAAATTAAGTTCTAAACGTTATACTTTAATTCAACTTAT
Organism: Vigna angularis; assembly: GCF_016808095.1. Taxonomy (NCBI): domain Eukaryota; kingdom Viridiplantae; phylum Streptophyta; class Magnoliopsida; order Fabales; family Fabaceae; genus Vigna; species Vigna angularis. Next base: position 30,952,274 of record NC_068979.1, read on the forward strand.
TTAAATTTGTCTTTAAAAAAAGACTAAATTTTTTTGCATTAACAATTTAATGTATAATTTTATTTGAATTATATTTTAAAATTAATAGTTTTACCTAAATTTATACTTTAAAGATTTATTGTTAAATAATTTTATTTAAAATTTAAAAAATAAAATAAAAAATATATTCCATACGTATGAAGAAAAAAAGTCATGGTACTTTTTTACAAATATCTTTTTAAACAAGATAATTAACAAGTATTCACTATCAATTCTTACCTCTCAATCCGTGTTATCCTTAATCTGAAAGTGAAACCATCTTGGTGGTACTGTTTACTTATATATATATATATATATATATATATATATATATATATATATATATATATATATATATATATATATATATATAAAAATATAAATTTGAATAGTTTGTATTGAATTAAATTAATTATATTTGTTTTTTTAGAGGCTACATTTTTATAAATTCACTCGTATGAAAATTATTTTATAAGAAGTTAACTTAAATATACATTGTTTTAAAAGTAGTTTTCTTTAAACAAGTTTTCTTCGAAAGTGTTGTGTTATATGTAAGTTCAATTTGTTTTATTAATGGTTTATTTCACACAATCTAATTTTTTTAAAGGGTCAGTCTAAAAAAAGAATCATCCATTTTTATTTTTATTTAATTTTTATAACATTGAATACAAAATTCAATTTTCTCTACTTTACTTTTTATTATGTATTTTAAATAATATCTTTAAAAAAAAGTATAAGAATTTTAAAAGGACATTTTTGTACTTTTAATTTTATACTAGATTTTAGGGTGAAGTTAAATTTGGGTTGAAACACTTATACTAGTTTTTAATTTCAAATATTATGTAAATAAGAGAAAAGTAAATTTCATTTACAAATTATAATATTTTCTTAGTTTAATTAAGTTCTGAATCCTTATAAATCTATTAACTTTCAATTAAGTCTCTAATAAATTTTTATAGCCTATTAAATATTTAATAAAATTGTACTTTTAAATTAAGTTCTTAATGTTTAACTTTTTTAGTTAATTGTGTAATGTGACTATAAAGTGCATAATAAAACACTTTTTGTTGCACCGCCACGTTGTTGGAGGTTTTTAATATTGGATAGTGAGATATAAAATTATAAAATTATATAAGATTATAAAATCATAAAATTTCAAAATAATAAAATCATGATTTCATAAAATTATAAAATTACATATCACAGTAGCTAAACAAAGACAGCATCATCTATTTAACAACAAAATCCACCTAGCTCACACATCATATATAATTAATAAAAAGAGTTAAACGGTAAAGACTTACTTGAAATATATAATTTTATCAAATATTCAATAAATTATAAAATTTTTGAAAGTTATCAAATTTATCATAAATTCAAAACTTAATTAAACCTTTTTTTAACTTTAAATAGACTGATCCAAGAAAAAATAATGTTATTTTTCTAGATGCAAATTAATTCCTTCTAATGGAAAATTTTGCAAGAAAGATTAAGTTTACAAAAGTTAAATCCGTATATAGTTTTGAATTCTAATAGCACCTACCACACAAAAATAATAAATAAACTTCCAAGACTTTTCAAAGGCATAGTCTCTCTCAAATGTAACATCTCTATTATTGAGAGTTATTTATAGTAACAAATATTAAAGAATTTTGCTAAAACCATAAGTAATGAAAATTTTCCATTTAATAGCTATTACAATTTTGAATATTAATTATCCAAATCCAACACGAAAATAAATAGCTTAATACAAATCTTTAATTCCTTTCACAAAGTAAATAAAGATTTTAATCAAACTCCTAGAACAAATCCCTCTCTCGTCAATCACGTTGCTTCAACAACATCTAAATATCTATTTGTATAACACACATCATACAATCATCGCCACAACACAAACAAATGTATTGAGTGAGCTAACTGAATCAACCTTAAAACACCAACACAACACTTATATCTCAGATGTTGAGCCTTTATCACAATCATATCACATCAAATAGTATCAACACATAGTAAGACTATAACAATCAATACATTGACAACCCATACATTTCTTTATAAGGAATCATGATCAACCCATTAGTTCCACACAACCCTTCCATTACAGAAAACCTGTGTCAATACCAACCATCTTTATAAACGAATGTCTTCTTCCAAACTTTCCCGCACCCTGTTTACCAAAACAGAATAATTCGAGTGGTCCTTCACCGCAACTTCGGACTTATCTCTCCTGTTCCTAAACTCAGCATGAGCCGGAATCCTACGAGCGAGACATCAATCATTTTCTACCCCATCGCAAGAGGAAAAGAAAGCACTTGAATTCCAGTCCCTTCTACCGCCCATCATAAACGAAGAGATTCATCTCTTCCACCGCCTTTTAAAGACGAAGAGATCCAACCTTTCTACCCCTCAGAAGAAGAAATATGACTACCATTCTATCTCTTGAAAGAGGAAAAGTACAATCCTAAATTAACGAAGTATGGCAAGACGACATTCTAAAGAATCATAACCACCACTACACCGCATGTTTGATTCAACATTGTGTCTCTCTCACTAAGAAAAACAATATTCACGAAAAACCATTTCCGCTCTTTTTTAACTCATCCTCTTCCAGTGCCATGCACCGGCACAAAAGACCTCTTTCCACTACATCGCAGAGAACCCTTAAATTCCCCATATATTACCAAACTTCACCATCAATCACTCTTTTGCTCTTGCGCAATAACAAGAGTAACACTCAAGATATTTTGAGGTTCGAACTCCACTCACTACCATTCTCTAACACAACTCCAACCTTGCCCACAACTACTATCCTTAGACCATCACTCCTCACACATAACCACCCAACCCGAGGTATTCAAGGACATGAAGTATCTCACACATGTTAGAACGAGTCATAGCAGTTTGAAATCAATTAATTACATGCTGCCAAACATAGTCATGAGAAAAACAATAGTTAGCTACAACATTTCTGCACCAGTCACTCACCCTTCCTTAACTCAATCTCAAACACCCAATTGCACTAAACCCACTCGGGCCGCCACTGCCACACAGAAAGATAGCTAAGCCACTGTCCTACTCCCAAACTTACCTCGAACCCACCCATTCCAGCACCTAAACCATGCATTGTCACGTTCTAAATTGAGATATATATGGACAACTCATATAAGGGTAGTTTTGCAGACTTAGTGAACTTCAACTATAATAAAGCTCAAAACACTTACACCCCAACCAAGGCCATCATCTCAACATGCTTAACCTCATAACAAGATAATGAAAATATCAAATATCCAAAGATTAAAAGCAGTACAGTCCAAATTACAATTTGTTTCCAAAATACAACATAAAGCAGAATCAATCCATTAATCAAACCAAAGCATCAATTCAAAATTCACAGGTTACCCAATATGACAGTGTTTCATTATCAAACAGGCATTCAAGAAATTAATCAAATAACAAACAAGCTAGTTCCCCATACCTGGTTTGAAACCTCGTCAACCATTAGGATAGTCACTCCCCACGTTTGCCCAAAACCCCAAGAAACACAAAGCCCTTCTCGTTCATTCTAAAAAAATTGCGCTTGGTTCTTAACACTTCCTCCTACTTCTCGAATCGACCCTCCATCACCGTTGTCTCCACTTTTGGATCGCACACGAAGACTCTGTGCTTCACCCTCTCTCGCGTCGCATCCTCTCCATCTCCCCCCTAATCCCCCAACGAAATAAAAAACGAAAAGAACCTTAATCCCCTTTTCCCCTAACGGAAAATAAATAAATAAAAGAAAGAATGATGTCTATTCACAAAACCAAAAGAAAGGAATAAAACAAAAATAACCGATTTTGACTCCACCAGCCTCGAACCTAGTCTCGTACTTAGACCGTATACCTATTAAACCAGACATGTCATTTCTTTTTAATTATATTATAATTACTACTTTAGTTCCCATATCTAAATTAAGACATTAATAAATCAAAACACACCTAACTTATTTTATTAATAACCAATATTCTCCCTATTAACTTATGCCAACTTTTGCCTAGAAATATATTAAATTCCAAGATCTTACATCAATCATGCAGAATGAGTATTAATAGTAATACTTGGTGAATAGGAAGAAGACAAATTGTGAGTGTTAGAAAAAGGGTGGGCTTTCATTTTTATCTCTTGCAACAGTAGTGAACGTGAGCATTCTATAGCAAGGGAGCACTTTCATCTCTCTGGAGGTATTGATTCTGTTCTCCTCTGATTTAAAATTCTAATAGTTTCCTTCTCACATATGTGTTTGTGTTTATAGTTCCGTAAATCTTTGAAATAATGGATGACCACTTGTTTCTTTCTCTGCCAATTCTCCATTATATTCTCTCTCTGCGTATTAGTTAAATCAGGTAAAGTAATCTTTTTATAATTTTCACTTCCAAATTAGAAACATCATCTTTAGTTCACATCCCATTATCAATTATGCATCATATATGTAGTAGAACATGAACATTTTTAACTTTGGAAGCTTTTATTAAATCATGCAACTAACATCATCTGAATAATAAATGGATGAGTAAAATACAATATGCTTTCTCAAATTATGCTTACAGTCACCAATTTTATGAAGGTACATGTGTAATGCAAAAAAAAATGATATTTAATATACAAATGGAAAATTTGTGTAAAATTTTATAAGCAGTTTGGTCTCAGTTTAATTTCAGAAAACATAATAGTATCATTTTACTTTAAACGGAGCTAATGATGTCCTTTCCAAGAGAGAGTAACTAGTTCAAAAGTTTATTTAAATCTAATTAATTTATAACCACAATGAATTATTTGAAATGAAATGAGTATTTTTAATTTTTTTCTCTTAGTTTAATGTATTAATAAAGAAAAAATAACACAATCATAATTATCACCATATTAAGTCAAACACAAGTATTTAAGTAATCAAATTTAACTCACTAATTCAATCTCATTAAATTATATATATATATATATTTATATATATATATATATATATATATATATATATCATAAAACTGGATTAATTTTTTAATGATGTGAAAATTTTAATACATTCTCTTGAGAACATTCGGAATGGTAAAGAGGTAGGTTTGATATACCTAACTAATTTCATTTAGATTTTTAACAACTGTATAAAGATATTAAAGTAGTGGTATTTAATCCTAACTTAATCTTATAAAATCAATTTAGTAAGGTGAGGTTTGCATTCACTTATATATTATAATTTGTACATATCTTTAACTAATGTGAAATTTTCAACACACCTCACGTTAAGGACATCAAGCATTCACATATCTCATAAATGCAGCTCTAAAGGTGAGCATTGTACCTATTTATACGTTATAACTTGATCATATATCTAGCAGACATGAGATTTTGAACATACTCCCTCACACTGAAAACAACAAACATGAAAATACAGGGGGCCTAGATAACTAGTGACATAATATGTTTAACTAATCTTGGTAGAATAAACTATTAGTGACTTTGGTAATGTGAAAAATACATTTTGCAAAACTTAACGATTTTCGAATAAATGCATGATATAGAAAGCCAAAATATAGGATTTTAAAATTATGTGATTCTCACATATATTATAGAAAGGGTATGTGTATCTTTTTTTCACGAGAGATCACCTTTTAATGCTTTAGAGATTTGATTTGATACTAAGCTTGTTTTAGTCACTTTGACTCTCTATTTTACAATCTTCTTTCTTGATGGATCTAACACGAAGAAACATACGGGAAAGCTTGCTTTCTACCTTAGTGGTTCATATAAATACAAGTTTTGTTGTTCTACTCGACCCATCAACTAGTAGTCATCATTAGAAAATTGCTCCTCAATAGCCTAATTACTATTTTCCACTTTATTATTAATTTATTTACTCATTGATATCTTTAGTTAACATGAGACATAAAACCTTATATTCTTTCACTTGGTTTATGTGACATTGTATATGTTTATATAAATGAATACACAAATAAATTAAACACACATTATTAACAAGTTGACTTTAACTCTATACAGGAAAGACAACTCACACACAATTAATTACACAGCTCACACATACGTGTGTGTACATGACAGAGATTTAATTACTAACATTCCTCCTCTAGCTGGAGCATACAAATTATATACCAAGCCTAGAACAAATAAACTAAATCTGAGATCTCCTTAAGGATTTGGTCAACACGTGCTAGTTGGTCATTTGATCCAACAAACTCTGTGAATATGAGTGTATCTCTTTGCAACTAATCGGTTTTTGAGCCAATCAACTTAACCATTAGGTCTTACTTTAATGGCATATACCCATCGACATCAAACTTCCTTTTTTTCCCGTGGAAGAGGAACTAACACTTAACTATTATTCTGATTAAGAGCCTGCATTTCAACAATCATAGTATGTCACCATCTAGGATATCAAGTGCTTGATTCACATTTTTGGGAATGGAGGACACTGAAGATAAAAAGGAGCAATAGGAAAATGACAATTTGTGAAAATTAAAAAAATAATTATCAATAGGATGTGAGTTTCGAGTGGAATGAAGACCTTTTCTGATAACAATGAGCCATCTTGAATCATTTTCACAGGGAATCGTGGTATTGAGTGAGGATGGAGAAGAATTTGAAGTAGGAGATTCACCTTGTTCTTGGATAACTAAATTATCAATTAAGGTCTCATGTAGGTGGAATCAATAAGTGGATGATGATTCATGAGGACTTTAATCAAGACTAAAATTGGCAATTACACTAGAAATACTATACTCAACTAAAGGTATAGGGAGCACCTGTCGAATGACATGAACATCTTGAATATATGAAGAAAAGTAAAGAGTTTGTTTAAACAATGTGACATTTGAAAACATGTACTACTTCTTAGTTTCAGGAAAGTAATGCTAGTATCCCTTTTGAAGTAATGAATAGTATAAAAAGGCACATTTGATAGTACGAGTAGATAGTTTTTCTAACCCTTGAGTCATGAACAAAATATACACAACCAAATAGATGAAGAGAAATGTGAAAAAGAGGGTCATTTGTAAAAAGAATTAAAAAAGGAACCTTATTATTGAGAGAGGAGGGTGACATCTTGTTAATAAGAAAACGTGCAGTTAGGATGACATCTCCCAATGTTGAACAATAATATTTGCACCAAGCAGTACATTATATGAGTAGTCTCAACTATGTGTTTATTTTTTTCTTTTTGCTATATCATTTTGTTGTGATGTGTGAGGAGAAGTGGAATGATGTAATATACCATGGAAACTTAAGACTATAGAAAAATTGGATGAAAAGTACATATTCTTTGGCATTTTCACTTCTTAAAATTTTAATCACTTGACCGAATTTATTCTTTATTTCATTCAAAAAGGATATGAAGATAGACACTAGTTTAGAAGAATCTTTCATTGGATAAAATCCAAGTACATCTTGCATACTCATCAATGAACGTAACAAAATACTTAAAAAAACTATACTTATTCCTTGTTTAAGGCCTTTTAGGAAAGGTAGATCTAACATATTTTTCGAGTTAACAGGATTCACATTCTAAGGTTTTGAGACTACTAAGCTTAGAGACCATTTCTTTTAATATTGATAAAGGGGATGCCCTAATCAATCATCTAACAGTTTAGGACTCAAAGATGCAACATAAGATACATATGGACTAGATCCTAAATGGTTTAATCGTCCAACTTCATATCCTTCTCTAATTCGTTTCCTTGAACCATGCTCCCATATGACAAATGACTTCAAATCAAAGGTTATTAAACAATTTAACATTTTGGTTAATTGGCTTAATGAAATCAAATTAGAAGGACAATTACGAATAAAAAGAACATATTTAAGATTTAGGGAAGGAAAAAGGGAAACTTGACCGACTTCCTTTGACAAAATTTTAGAGTCATTTGTCATAGTTTTGAAATGATGTTTTTTTTAAAAGAAAGAGATGAGAACAAAGAGGTATTGTCAAGCATGTGATCAAAAGCACCTAAGTCAAGTATCCATGAATTTTGACCTTCAATTGATTGAGAAATGTAAGTTGTTGATGTATATGGAGTTTCGGATGTTTGTGCCAAGCTATTAGATTTTGACCTTAGATACTCTTGTTATTCTTTTGGAGTCGGTAATTTCTGCCTTAGAGACATGGGTGGTCTTGGTAGGAAAACCATGCTAGGAGAAACAATTTTCTTAGGAGCGATCTTTTAACAGTATGTGTATTGAATACATCCTCGTCCTCCACGTCCTCTTCCTCGTGTGACAACACCATAGCAGACGGTTCCACAAGTTCATGAACTTCCTTGCTTTAAGGTGTTGGAACTCTAAGCAGACTTGTGGTCAAACTTTCCATGGAAAGGATCTCATGATTGGTTAATAGTTTATCTTTACGATGATCAAAGTCTAGATGTAGAGCACAAATGATCATCACCATATAGTATTTGTCAAATTTCTTTTTTATTTCATTCAAAGACTCTACTTCTAAAAACATCTTTAGTTCTTCAATTGCGGACTAAGCTTCAGTCATGAAGAATACCATATAATGGTCAGTTTTTTTTAAGGGATGCAAGTTTATTTACAAAGTTAGAAACATTGGATATCATTTGCATAAATATTTTGAACTATCTTCCAAAAGAAGAGACAAATTTTAAAAGTTCTAAGGGAAACTAAAAGCTTCAGTTCCACATATTGGCACAACACGACACACAATTGAAAATCAACTTGCTTTCATTATTCAATCTTCTTAAGAGGTTTGTTGCTTTCCATCTTGGTCAAGGTGATCATGATGACCTTGGTTAAGGATTTATATTTCAATAATACCGACTGCGAGAGATAATTTTTTTCATTTAGTTTTTCAATAGTAATGGTAGTGTTTCAGTTGAAATTTTGTCTTAGGGTCGGTCGTCCTTTCTTACTATGATGTCTTTTGATATTCAATTATTTCCGAGAACGCGATCCACTCCAATGGATTGTTGACCTGCAGAAGTCATTTTTCTGACTTCCTGTGTTGAACGGGGATTTCTGAAGTCATTTTTCTGACTTCCCCCGAGAGGCTTGAGGCGTGAGTCATTTTTCTGACTTCCTACGTTGAGCGGGGATTTCTGAAGCCATTTTTCTGACTTCCCCCGAGCGGTCATGAGGCAGGAGTCATTTTTCTGACTTCTTGCGTTGAGCGGGGATTTCTGAAGCCATTTTTTTGACTTCCCCCGAGGGGCTTGAAGCAGGAGTCATTTTTCTGACTTCCTGTGTTGAGCGGGAATTTCTGAAGCCATTTTTCTTACTTCCGCTGAGCGGTCCTGAGGCATGAGTTATTTTTCTGACTTCATGCGTTGAGTGGGAATTTCTGAAGTCATTTTTCTAACTTCCCCTGAGCGGTCTTGAGGCAGGAGTAATTTTTCTGACTTCCTACGTTAAGCGGGGATTTCTGAAGTCATTTTTCTGACTTCCCCCGAGCGGCCATTATAACATACCAAGTTGAGGTCTGAACCTTCCTGCACATAATATTTTATAATTTAAAATTAAGAGTCCTTAGAACCTGACAAGGTTGAATGCAGCCCTGAACCATCCTGTGCATAATATTTTATAATTTAAAATTAAGAGTCGGCAGAACCTAACAAGGTTGAACGCAGCTCCGAACCATCTTGTGCATAATATTTCATAATCTTTGTAATTTAAAATTAAGAGTGGTTAGAACCTGACAAGGTTGAACGCAGCTCTGAACCATCATGTGCATAATATTTTATAATTTAAAATTAAGAGTTGGTAGAACCTGACAAGGTTAAACGCAGGTCTGAACCATCCTGTGCATATTATTTTATAATTTAAAATTAAGAGTCGTTAGAACATTACAAGGTTGAACGCAGCTCTGAACCGTCTTGTGCATAACATTTTATAATTTAAAATTATTAGAATTATTGATTATTGTGTTTAGAGTTGAGTGTGTATGTGTTGTATCTGAGTGTGTGTGAGGTGTGTTCCATTCACTTAATCCTATAAATATAGGATTAAGGAGAAGGGTGTAAATATTCAAGAGAACAAAGTGTCTCAATATAATTTCATTCACATGGTATCAGAGCAAGTTCTTTGATCCTCTTCTGGTGGTCTCTACTGTCTGTCGGTGGCCGGCCGGCCGCCATGGCCGCCGGCAGCCCCTCAAATTTCAATGGGCATTTCTCTTCTTCTTAAATTTGTGCCATAGTCAGCACCAGTCCAGACCCAGAGTGCCACTACTGTCGGCGCCACTTTCCGTCGCCGTTGTTGTCGCCGGTCACCGCCGCAGTTTTAACCGGTAACCCGCGGATCTGGACCGTCTCTTCGAGCGACGACCAACCATGTCGGTTTCGAGAGCCACTTCTCAGTCACGCGCCGCCACGCAACACATACACACTCAACTCTAAACACAATAATCAATAATTCTAACAAAACTTAAGAGTTGGTAGAACCTGACAAGGTTGAACGCAACGCTAAACCATCTTGTGCATAATATTTTATAATTTAAAATAAGAGTAGGTAGAATCTGACAAGGTTGAACACAACTCTGTACCTTCCTGTGCAGGATGTAGGGATGAAAGTTCCTAAAAGTTCTTAAAACAAAAGACATGCCTTTAGGAATTATTACGGAATTTTTTACTCTTGTTGCAAAATCTGGTGTTGATCTGAAGTAGCGATGTCGAGACCGAGCGCGCGTCTGGTTCTTCGTGGCTTCATGGGGATGCCGCTTGGCCCCACGGTGGGCGCCAAAATGTTTCGGTTGAAATTGTCCGAGGGTCGGTCGTCCTTCCTTGCTCTGCTCTCTTTTGATATTCAATTCTCTCCGAGAACGCGATCCAATCCAATGGGTTGTTGACCTGCAGAAGACACTCCGACGCTCAAGTCAGATATGTTTCATAAAGAGGTCTATATTCTATTAGAATAGAAAAGGATCATTGTACAACCATTAATGCAATATATTTTAGGTAATCAAACCCAATAATTAATCATTAATGTCGTATATTTGTAGAGCGTAAGACAATATGACCTATTAGTACGTGCTTAATGACAATCAATTCTAGTAGACATTTTAAAAACAGATTCTGAAAACAAAACAATATTTAAAGGCAAAAACAATACACGTGGAAGGAACATATTGGGGTTACTCCAGCGAGTCAGATGGTAGTCATCTAGAGAAGATCAGATGATTGGGCGATGTTGTGTGGGATTCACGTGCCTCGAAGCACTTTATAACTGATGTGCGTGACGTTGCTCATAAATGTTTCTCGCCCTGATTCTAACACGGGTGGTCCTCACTTGAAGAGGCAATCCCGGTCTGATGGTCATCGATGAAAACTGTGATGATAACTGATGACGATAGAAGACTACAAAAAATGCACCAAAAATTACATAGACTAGCAACCTGATTTGATACCAACTTAAAATTGAAACAGAAAGAAATTATGTATTTGGAAGTCCTAAAGAAGCTTGATGAAGTCCTCTTTTTAATCTTTCATATATACGACTTAATACATTTGAACCACTTAATCTCACAAGGAAAGACAACTCATACTCAACTAATTAATATTATGTAATCATTGAAGTTTGTATTTTCCTAATTGATTCAGTACCACGAGTTGATATTTTCATGACTTTCACATAAGATTCTTGATAGTTTTATTTAATCCCTTTGTCAATAATTAACTAGTCTTATAATTGGCCTCTTAGATAAGTTACATTTCCTTATAATAGAAGTTCGGATACACATGCCACCTCACTCAAAATTTACAAAATTGATGCAAAAAACTGTTGAAAAAAACTAATTTAGTCTTAAAAAAATAAGGAATTAAAGTGAAGATTTTGTGTTTAAAAGAAAAAATTGAAAATTAAATTATAAATAAGAAAGCAAAGTGTCTTATATTAACGGAAATTTTTTTGAAGAGAGGGTATATGATAAACTTGATCTTAACTATTGAAGTGAGGAAAACGGTGAATTAATATATTTCATTATAATGAATTAATACAAGTAACAGAAGGTGAAGACTTGAAAGTATAGTTTTGCATAACGAATTGTTTATAGAGTGATTTTCGGTGTAAAGTGTAGAACTCTTGTTACTCATCAAGTAACCAATCGGATCATGCATATAATAACTTAATTCCCAGATCCTCTGTCACAATTAACATTTAAGGAATTATGTATTTTTATTCTTTTTCTATTTTTACATTTTATCTAAAATTGATATAATCTAAAAATGTGGATATAAATTTAAATAAATATAGAAAAATTAAACTTACAAAAAAAAGTATAATGTTAATTTTGTACACAACGCATGTTTTAGTTTAAGCTTTGGTTATATATATTTTGTACTGGTACACTTTTCTTTTTCTATTTAACACATCTTCTCATCTACATACTTGTATGTTTGAACATGATTTATGTTTTAATGGTGGGAGGTTAAAACATTTATAAAACGTTATTCTAAGAAAAAAAATTTCCACAAAATTATCAAAGTGACGAAAAATAAATTTAAAAACTCTAATCAAACCTAAAAATTTTAAGCAATGATTAAAGTTATTAGATTTTTTTTATTGTGTATCCCATAATTGACTATTTAGGATAGAAAACATTAAATTTAATTATTACGCGTGATAACTTTTTACGTACTGAAAGATGAAATAAATTATTTTAAAATCTTTTTATTATCTAATTCATCTAAATATAATTGCAAGACTTACAAATGCGTTTATCTTTACTTGTTCAGGTTTAAGAAAGTTGTATATGTTGGAATAAATTGATGGAGTGTCTGTTGGGTTTTGCATCTTCTGTTTCAAGAGATTTAGTGTGTGGAGCATTAAATCAATTACGTTATCCTTGTTGCTTTAAAAATTTCGTCAAAAGGCTTGAAGAAGAAGAGAGCAATTTGATTATAACGAAAGATAGTGTCCAAAAATTTGTTACGGACAACAAGAAACAAGCGAGAAAGCCCAGTGAAATTGTGGACAAGTGGCTGGAAGATGCTATCAATGATGTACACAATGTCAATCAGTTGCTGGAAGAGGCAAGAACACAAAAACATTGTTGCTTTGGGCACTGCCCAAATTGGATTTGGCGATATCATGTTGGAAAAAAGTTAGCAAACAAAACTATGAACCTCGAAAAGGTCATTGAAGAGGGTAGAAAATATGTGCCATTTGACCGCATCGCTACGCTTCCTTCAAACACCCTTGATATGCTTTCAGAAAAATGCATGAATTTTGAGAGTAGACAATCTGCTTATGAGCAACTACTTGATGCAGTGAAAAATAATGATGTTTCCATGATTGGGTTGTATGGGATGGGAGGTTGTGGTAAAACCACATTAGCAATGGAGGTTAGGAAATTAGTAGAAGCAGAGCATCTTTTTGAAAAAGTTCTTTTTGTACCTGTTTCTAGTACCGTGGAAGTTCGGAGGATTCAAGAAAAAATAGCAAGTTCACTGCAATTTGAATTTCCAGAAACCGAAGAAATGCAGAGAGCCCAAAGATTGTGCTCAAGATTAACTCAAGAGAAAAATGTTTTTATAATTCTCGATGATGTGTGGGAAAACCTTGACTTTGGTCGTATTGGGATTCCTTCATCTGAACACCATAAAGGATGCAAGATTCTCATTACCAGTAGATCAGAAGCAGTTTGTACTTTAATGGACTGTCAAAGAAAGATTTACTTGCCAATTTTAACGAATGAAGAAGCATGGACTCTTTTCCAAAATAAAGCACTTATAACAGAAGCCACCTCTGATACCTTAAAGGAAATAGGAAGATTAATTTCCAATGAATGTAAAGGATTGCCGGTTGCCATTGCAGCTGTTGCTTGTAGTTTGAAGGGAAAAGCTGAGACGGAATGGAGGGTTGCATTGAATAAATTGAGACATTCTAAGCCAATAAATATTGAGAGAGGTTTGACTGATCCCTACAAGTGCCTGCAGTTGAGCTATGATAATTTAGATACTAAAGAAGCTAAATCACTTTTCCTGTTGTGCTCTGTGTTTCCTGAAGATTTTGAAATTGAAATTGAAATTTTAACAAGATGTGCAATAGGATTAGGTGTAGTTGGAGAAGTTGACTCATATGAAGAGGCAAGGAGTGAAGTGATTGCAGCTAAAATTAAACTTGTTAGTTGTTGTTTATTGTTGGATGCAGATGATGAAGGTGTCAAAATGCATGACATAGTTCGTGATGTGGCCCACATAATAGCAAAAGATGAGAATAAGATTATCAAGTGTGAAGTGGAGAAAGATGTTAGAGTGGAACAAAATTCAGTTAGATATCTATGGTGTGCGAAACTTCCAAATGATTTGGATTGCTCCAATCTTGAGTTTTTATGCTTACGGACAAAGATGAAAGAATTTGATGGGATTTTCAAAAGAATGGGAATGCTCAAAGTTTTGATTCTTGTCAACAATGAGTATGGAAGAAGACCATTGTTAACAATATCTTTCGAAACAGTAACAAATCTGCGTTGTCTATTCATTGAGAATTATGAATTGAGCGACTTCTCATTTTTTGGCGGTATGAAGAATCTTCAAAGTCTCTCGTTATATAATTGTTCACTGCCTTCATTTCCTGAATTACAAACCGATGTTGCGATTACACTAAAATTGTTAGACTTAAATGGATGTAACATTAAAGTGAAGAATTTTGAAGTGATTAAAAGAATCCCGCTTTTGGAAGAGTTGTACATCATTGAAATTGAAGGAGAATGGGATGCTAACAGTGAAGAGTTGTACATTATTGATATTGAATTCTTTAAGACGTTTAGCATTCCCGAAACACTGCAAAGGTATGGAATTGTATTAGGGTCTCGTTACTTTCATCATTATAGTGATGCAGATATTTACATTCATGGCAGAACTTTATTACTTAACCATTTTGACATATCAAATGAGGTAATAAAGGGTTTGGCAAAAAGAGCAAAGGATCTATTTGTGGCAACTATTCATGGAGGTGCAAAAAATATCATCCCTGATATATTTCAAATTGAAGGAGGAGGTTCGGATGAGTTGAATAAGTTGGAGATACATAATTCTGAAGAGTTAGAATGTTTGATTGACACTCGTAGTCACTCGAGTGAGGTGGTAACTCTCTTCTCCAAGTTGCATACGCTTCGAATTGAGAACATGAGAAATCTAAGAGTTATATGGCATTGTTTTCTTCCTACCAATGGACATTTTGAGAACTTAGAGAAGTTTCATTTAAGTGATTGTCCACGGTTGACATTTCTCTTCACATATGTGCTTGCTCGAAACTTTGTAAAATTGAAAATATTACAAATATCTGGATGTGATGAACTGAAGTATATATTAGCAGATGATGACAAAACGGAGGAAGGTGAAGATGAATTCACCACAGGGCATCCTGTAAAAATTTTACAAAATCTGCAGGATGTACAGATAAATAGCTGTCGAGAATTAAAACATATATTCCCAGCCAACATTGTTGGAGGCTTAACTCAATTGAAAGTTCTCGAGATAGAAGAATGTGACATGCTAGATCAAATAATTGGAGATATTGTTCCATCAACAGACGGTGATAAACTAATAGAGGAAGGTAAGCATCCATATTTCTATAGCCCTTCAATTCCAACAACAGTTGTGAAGCATAGCCTAGTTACATTACATGGTATTCCTTAGTTAAAAATGGTGACACATGTAGCTTCGAACTTATATATTGTTTCATTGCGATGTTATTTTCCGTTAGTAAGGTTCAAAGTCGAGACACTACTAATCTACGTTTAAAATTATAGACAATTATATTTGCATGTGAAGTTGTTTGTCAAATTTAAAATTATTTAAAGGAAAATGTCTTGTACGATTATTTTAGTTCCTAGAAACCAATATTTTTTTAATTTATAATTGCTTTTCAGGAACTCTATCCAGCCCTGGAGGCCTTAAGATAAAACGTTGTGGGAAGTTAGGCTCAATTTTTACAGCATCTATAGCTAAGAACTTGACTTCTTTGGAAGAATTGTACATACGAGGGTGCAAAAGTTTGAAGGATATAGTAACTCACGAAAGGGTCAACAAAAATCAGGAGGAAAGCATTGTTGAGGATGAGCCTGATTGTCAGAGTGATATTTCAATCTTCCAAAGTTTGAAAAAGCTACATATCAATGAATGTGAGTTATTGGAGGGTATATTCCCTGTTTCTTTTGTTGGAGAATTGAATGATATAACAAATAAACAGGCTGCTGATTTGAAAGACTTCTCTAGTCGAAATAATACTCAAATTGAGCTTCCTGCTTTACAAGTACTTGAACTTCATCGTATTCGGAACAGAACCGTTGTTGGTAGTTATGATGTGATATGTCCATCTTTAAGAACACTATCATTGGATATTGGGAGATCTGTTGGGTTTTTCAACATAAATTGTTCAAGCGATGCTTCAGAAGCTACAAAAAGGGATTCTATTGCAATCAAGGTATGAAAAACCATCATTTACATTGTTTCTATCTTTGTGAATTTACAAAAATTAATCTAAATATTTGAATTTCAAGATGATGTTGTGTAAAAAGTAATAAATGGTCTTATATGCCCTGCCACTTACTAGTGACCTGAGTTCATATAAATAGCTGCAACATAAATTTTTAATATGTAAGTATTGGGATAGATTATTTGGAATAGATTAACTTTGGAAAATTATTTTTTTTAATAGACTAAACAGAAAGCAATTATTTTTTCGAAGAAACAAGTGAATCTAAATAGTTATAGACATTGCTTAAACTTTTATCTATACGAACAATACGATAGAAATGGAATACGTTAATAATCAGAGTTAAAATAATATTTAGTTTTGTTTAAGAAGTATTTTGGTGTATAAATTGCAGATATCGAACTCAGATTTTGATCCGCCGGTTGAAATTGTTGAATGTCTTTCAAAACAACCACATGGTTTGAACTTGATTATGACACACAATATTAGAGAGATTGAACTGACAGGCTTTGATAAGGTAAAGTACCTTTTTAAACTGTCCATTGCTTCATCATTGACGATGTTGGAAATTTTGAGAATTAAGGAATGTCTTGGACTTGTGTACATTATAGACACTGATGATGAATATGGCAAAGAGAATATGAAAGCTATCTTTCCCAACTTAAAAGAGCTCTCAGTGTATAAGTGTTTCCAATTGAAATATATGTTAAGGCAATATGACGTAGCTAATAAGGATTATAAGGAGATTCATATTCAATTCTCAGCATTGGAAATACTCTCTCTTCGGAATCTACCAAAGTTTGTTAGCATTTGTTCTACCAACAATCTCATTGTGACGTGGCCATCTTTGAAGGACTTTGAGTGTTACGAATGTTTGTATCCGTTTTACGGTTCAAGAGAGCCTATTATCACAAGTACGAAGGTAGTCTTGTCTTTTTTTTCTTTTTATGATTATTAATTAATTTTTCTTTTTTTCGTTTATGTTTTTACATTTGCTCTTAATGTCCTACAGGATCCGAAAGGGATTCAGAACCATCTCCCCACTTTGCAAACTCTATACATAACGCATTCTGATGCAGAACGTATTTTTTGTCTTAATGAACATGAAATGATTGGCCAACAAGTGAGTTTAAGGTTAGAGTACTTGATGTTAGAATCTCTACCTCACATGACTTATATTTGGGTGGGTCCCAACAATTCGCTTACTCTCCAACACCTTACCACATTAGAAATAATGAAATGTGAAAAGTTGGAAGTAATCTTTCCAAAGTCTGTTGTAAGATCCTTACCAGAGTTGAAGCACATAATCATAAGAGAGTGCATGGAATTGAAGCAGATCATGGAAGAAGACGAGTCAAATCTTCTTCGTATAGATGGAGGCTGTGAAGTAGAGGACATTATTGGATGTGATAAAGAAGCTTCAAACAATTATTTTGCCTTCCCAAATCTTGAAAAACTAGAAATAGTTGAATGTGCGAAATTGGAAATAGTCTTTCCAAAGTCTGTTTTAAGATGCTTACCAAAGTTGAAGCTTTTGACGATTAAAGAATGCAAAGAATTAAGACAAATCATTGAAGAGGGTGTGGAGGATAAAAATTTGTCTAACCTTGTTTCTCCTCAACCATGCTTCCCAAAACTAGAAGCATTGCATGTTGATGATTGTCACAAGTTGAAAAGATTATTCTCTGGATCTGCTTCTAATGACCTTCCCAATCTTCATCTTCTGGCCATAAATGGAGCCAATGAACTAGAAGAGCTTGTTGGATTTAAACAAGTTAGGATTAAAGTTGAGCTTCCAAGACTCAAACTTTTAATATTTACGCTTCTGGAAAACTTCAGTCAAGAGATTGAATTGCATAATGTAAAGAATTGCATTGTCTATAAATGTCCAAAACTCTCTTTGACTTCAACAACTACATTTCAGAAGCTCCTTGAAGATTTTCCTCGCAAAGGTAAATCTTAAACTATTACTAAATAAATGTTGGTCTTAACTCGTATACACTCTCAAAAAGGAAGTTTATGAGTTTTAAATTAAATGTAATTTTATCTCACTTTTATTCAACAACGAAAATATATTAATTATTAGACTCAAATTATTTTAAGAAATTAACTCTTTTTTAGTTATTTTCACATTTTGTTTGCACTATTACAATTTAGTTATCGATGTAATTTAATCTATCTCAGTGCACTATTACAATTTTTTATTTTTTTATTTTTTTATGATGTCAAGAAATATTAAATAATTGTTATGTTAACTAAATGCTTTGAAATAAGTCTTGCATATGTATATATTGGCATGGTTTCCAATTCCCAAC
This sequence comes from Vigna angularis, assembly GCF_016808095.1. NCBI lineage: Eukaryota > Viridiplantae > Streptophyta > Magnoliopsida > Fabales > Fabaceae > Vigna > Vigna angularis. The sequence goes on from NC_068979.1 coordinate 30,971,041, forward strand.
CGAGTACCACCAGAATTTTTTAAAATTAGAACATTAACTTAATTTTTGCTGCAAGTCTTTTAATATTAGGTTCTCGTAATTTTAGTTATGAAGACGTAGAGTCGCCACTTTATTTTGATGGGTGATAAAAAAATTACCAACTTTTTATATCTGTTTCTTTTTATTTTTAATTGTAATGATATAATGATCCATCGTGGAAACTTGAGGTTGTATTCCTTTTTGTTATGAATTTCATTTTCACGTGAATTTCCTAATATATATATCTTTCCACAGATTTCGTAAACACTGAAGTTGGTAGTTGGGAATTTGAAGCCATAGTAAGATCCATATACCGCCATTCAACTATTAATGATAGCAGTGAGTTCACTTCATCAGAGGTCAGAACCAACCAATCTATGAATATGAATATAAATAAAATAAAATAAAAAAGCCGATAATGTCTCGTTATTAGAATAACATTTTTCAATTTAACGTACTAAATTTGATCTCCTTTTTATTAAAACAAATCAATGTGATCCATTAAAATTAATGTACAATCAAAGTTCTTACCAAACCTAGCTTTTGCATTGTAAATATGAAACTGAAAACATTTATTGGAAAAAAGTTATAGCATATCACTGATAGACTAGCAATACCAACTACTGCTTTAGAATTTAGAAGCCCACCTCTAATTTGTAATATTACTAAACATAAAAATGGATTTTGTAATATTAAGACTCCTAAAAGGAAAGTTGGTGTATGAAGAATCAAACAGTGAAGGAGGTTTTCCATACCAATATGCACTTGAAGAAGCAATAGTAATATATAGGGCTCCTTTCAAACTTTAGAGCCACTCACTCAATCGTACTTTTTCAATTTGTAATACACAGAAGATTGAGGACGTAGGAAATGAGAGCATTAAATCTTCATCCACTGGAGTTGAAGACATTGGCATTGGAGGTGCTGTTGCAACTCACATTGCCAAGGTAGTTGAACAAGATGATAAGATGAATGAAGGCAAGCCAGGAATAGTGGCAAGCCAAGGAATCCAAGTACAAGAAGGGTTGAACCTTTTGCATGAACAAGAAGGAATATATGTTGCTCTTAACAACAACAATGACATTTCTTCAGGTTTCTGATTTCCTATATATATTTTCTCATTTCCATCCTATATTTCCATTTCACCCTCTCAAACTTTTTACAGCTTCTGCAGATATCCGTACAAGATTGGGAGCATATAAACATTTTGTTGATCTGGATGATGCACACATTTCTCTTCTGGTGGAGGCAATAACAACATATCCTCATCTCTGGAATGCTTCCAAGAAGTTTAGTGAGCGCTTTCAAGCTTGGAGGTTCAAAATTTTGGCAGATATGTTGCTGTTCCTTCAGAAGGAAAGTGACGATAGTGTTATTCCTCAAAGAGAAAAAGAGTTCGATAAACTATGTGAAGAAGCTATTGAAATTGGATTTGAGAGTTCATGGGTAGAGGAAATGCGTCAACGTGTTGTGGCGAGGGATCCTAAGCTGGAAGAAATGCGTCAACGTGTTGTGGCGAGGGATCCTAAGCTTGTCAGAATGAGGTGGCCACTACTCTTGTTTCCAAAATTTCTGAGGCAGAGAATTTCTACAATGAAGCTCAACTGAAGGAAGTTGTTTTGAAGGAACAAATAAAAGTTTATGAGGCTGCCTTATCATCTTTGGAGAAGGAAAAGAATAAATGCATTGCGGAAACTATAGGATACAAAAAGGAGCTTGAAAATGTGATGAAGGATAGATCTCAAATGTTGGAAGATAAAAGAAAAGTTGAGCAAGAGTTGTTTGACGTCGCTTACAAATGGTCAAATTTGTGTAGTGAATATGAGCTCAATCGCATGGCTGCTACAAATATCCAGTAAGGGTTTTCGTTGTTCATTGTTATTGTTAAGGTTGCTCTCATCAACTACTTTCAATTTACTTCCTATATTTTAATTGTTTCTTTTTGTTGTATGTCTGTTGTCTTGTTTGCTGCTGAGTGTTACGAAAAATCAAAGAGGCTATTTGTTCTTTTATGTAACTTAATATTATTTTTCCTTTAGACCTAAGTAATGACATCTTCACTGAAAAGAGTACTGCGATATCATTTACTAAACTTCATCTCGTATTATGGAAGTAAACTTCATCACCAACAATTAGGAAGTGCGCAAAGCCACTTGCAATACCTTTTCTGTTTTGGGATTAATGACATTCACTTCTTCATTTTTTTGTATTCAAATATCAACGCCACAATTGTAATGATATTTGTTTGTGCACAATTTGGACCTCTTGAAATAAGTACAAGACTTTTGGAACAAACCAATCTGTTTGAGGACTTTTCGGCAACTCTAGTGAAAATAACATCATTGGAGACTCTTGGAGAAAAGTGATTTACATCAAGTATGGAGTTTCTAATATTTTTTTATCAAGTTAAAATTGAAAATTACTGTTCATTCTTTTTACTTATAACAAATCTAATGATTGCTATATAATTTCATAAAATTAAGTTGATTAATTGTTAAAATAAGTAAATAAGTTGTTAGAAATGAATTGGCTTATAACCATATGTAACACTTTATAACTTAATATCTTCTGCATATAACCATACACCAATATTTCAACCGTTCAACATAATTAAAGATTTTATCCATTTAGAAACAACTTTATAGATATATATATTATTGCAAAATTACCTTAATACTTTCTAGAGTATCCAATATAATTATAACGATGTACCATAACAATACATAAAATAGGTTGGGCTAATTTAATTAAAATAATTTATGATATAAATAATTTCACAATGGTTAAAAGTAACAAATTATATGAAGTTTAACTCATCCAATCATGTCCAAATGTAATTGATAGAAAAATTAAGATAAGCAACAATTCTTATAAATACCTCAAGTTCTAAAAAAAACGTTTATACTTAAAAGTCAAAAAATTGCAACAAATATTGATAGTGTGATATATTCCCAATAAAAAAGTGGTAACTAGAGTTGTAGACCTCTTTTCTAAATTATTCCTAAGCGGTTGTAAATCTAATATAGGTGCTAGAACTGATTAAGAAAGTAAGAAACAGAAACAAGTTAAAATGGCTTAAGCAATTCATGGCTTGCACCTGATACTTTCTCATTTAAGCAATATATCACAGAATCAACATGCACCGAAAATGACAACAAACTCAAAACAGAATGAAATAAAAATGTGTTGATTGTGTTGGATACACGAGCACACAAGTGTAGACTCTAGAGTTGAGTATGAAATAAGAATGGCAAAAAAAGTGTAATAAAGGATATCTAGGTATGATAATTTTAATTACCCGCTTATTGATAGGATGAGTATAGATACATAGTATCAACTTGTGAACACTCATTATCTTGGTGGAAAAGAAAAGAACCAATTGTTAAGAAAAAGTTTTATATGGTTGTTAGAGTGTTGAGAAAGTGTGGTTTTATTCTGTTGTGTTGCGTGTTGGAGTGATTCAAGCAATGCATTACTTTCATCTCTCTCTCGAGCTATCAAGAAATTCTAATCCTTTTCTTTGCAATGGCAGAAGCTCTACATCATCTTTTTCTCTTTATCTTTCTCTTTCTATTTCTACACTAACTCACCAATTCTCCTATCTCTCGAGGTATCTCTCTCTCTCTGTTAATGTAAACTTATCTATCTCTCTTTGTTAATATATATATCTCGCGAAGAAGCTGTACATCATGTATTTGTGTTAATGTTTCTCTTTGTATTTGTACAGTAACTCACCAATTCTCCTCTCTCTCTCTCTGCATATTACTTAAAGGAGGTAATGTAAACCTATCTATCTTTCCTCATTTTCACTTCAAAAATTATAAATTTAATAAATTCTATGTTTTATGAGATGAATATTACTAAAATAACCTATTATCTACTGTAATCATTTTTATACACAATTTTATCACTTGTCCATCTTAAATCTCTCTTTAATGTTACTTCTGGTTTTTTTCTACAATAGCCTAATTCCAAATCATGATCTCATCATTGTGTTGCTCTTTTTTATTGGCGTTTGTCAAAACAATTACGTGAACACGCACACTATTTCTAAAGATACAAAAGATACAAGTAAAAAGAACCTAACTTCTTTATTTTTCACTTGTCCTGGAATCAAACTTCCATATCGACACTAGTGCAGCGAGGGGCTTTTACCGCGGTTGATTTTCACTATACGTCGCGGTTCACGAACCGCGGCATATTCAGCCGCGATAGTAAGTCAGACACTTTATGCCGCGGTTCTAACCGCGGTATATAGGCTGAGGAATATTCAGCCTAAATTCATTTTTTTTAAAAAAAAAATTAAAAAAAAAATTAAAAAATGCACTATATGCCGCGGTTGAACCGCGGCATATAGGCCGACGAGTATGCCGCGGTTAGTGTCAAAACCGCGGCCATATGTCTCGTTTTTTAAAAAAAAAAGAAGCACTATATGCCGCGGTTGTGGTTAGAACCGCGGCATATTCCCCTTATATGCCGCGGTTGTGGTTAGAACCGCGGCATATTCCCCTGCAGTTTTTTAAAATAGCAGGTCTGTTTTTGTGATATCCACTACCACAAAAACAGACCTGCATATAAAAACATTTACAGAAATTCAATTTCAACATAACAAACACATGTTCAAATGTATTTCAACATCAAATAAAGTAGAGAGTCTAAGAAAATTCTATCTAATCAAATGCATTGTTTAAATCTAAATCTAAGAGCTATTGTATAATCTAACTATATACTTCGCAGCAGCGTTCCTAATGAATAGTAGTGACTTCTCAGGAACTGGTGTAGTAGTCTTGAATCTCTGCAAAAGACAATTCATTTTAATTAGTGTATATGAATTCAACATTTGTTAAAAAATCAAAATTTGTTAAAGTTAAATATTACCGTTTCCCAGCTTCTTGTGATGTGAGAACGAACAATATGGGTCATCCAATACATTACATAGTATCCACACTCATATGACCCATTTTGTCTGTTACACTACAATATATCATCACAGTTGATAATAGTTAGTGAATAACATTTGTTATAAAACAATTATAACAAAGTATGACTTTAGCATATGTCAAACCTTGAGAGAAATCCAAGCAATCTTTCTACTCTTAACAATTGACCTCCCGTCCATCATCATACTTGCTGGAATAGAACTGTATATAAAAAAATGTTTTAGCATTGAGTTATATAACAAAGAAAGTCCAAACATTGAGGTTCTTACCAATCAATTGCTTGTCTGAGTTGTGTGGGAGGAGGCCTGTGCAATGAGCAGAACCACAAAGCATAGTTGTCTTGCACAGACATAACAAGAAGTTGCCAATGGCGCCTGAAATTCATAATAACGTAACTCTTAAATATTAAAATCACATATGGAACATTATTATGTTAACAAAGTTCACTTACCCGGATATATAAGGCAAAAAGTATATTTTCTTGCCCCTTCGAAAACTGCTTATCATTCTCGTGTTGATATGATCAAAATCATTTGATTCATGAATGTCTTGGGGATCAATGAATCCATAATCATCAGAACGCCCCAACTTATTAGTGACCCCAGACATATACCTGAAATCAAAAATTAACTTTGATATAAGGATACTTGATATATAAATCAATTTTATATATAAATAATTGGTCATAGACTTACATCGTCCATAGTTGAATAATTGAAATATTCAACTCTTGTGTTCCCGACGCAAGCTCACGGACATCTTGGCTATTAAGGTATATTGGGACCTCAGAGCCATGCCCAAATACATTAGCATCATACTGAACCTCCAAAGGCTTATCATCAAGGATGTCAGCAAGTAGATGCAATGAAGAAAGAGGGTCATCCTCAGATAGAGGAATCTTCTGTTGTTCCTGCGTCTGTTGTTACATGAAAAGATAAGATAAGTTTTGACATCAAAAACCTTTAAAATTGAGAAGTGTAAAGAAGAATTTCATACCGAGGGGTCAGAAACTGGTTTAACCAAAAATTTAGGCCAAGTGATAAACGACTTATATGCTTGTTCCACAGTGAAAATCTCTTCCGTGGACAGTGGAACCGAGGCATCTGGCATGATCATTTCATCCACTGATACCTTCACCTCATCCTCTAATAGTTGCATACCATGACATACAGTCGCTGACCTAAACTCTGTTCCACGAGCTACCAGCACCATCTCATCTTCTTCTAAAATGTATAGCAGACATGGACTACCATCGTCCATGTCATCCTCTGGGATGGCTGATGCGGAACAACTTCCTTTGCCGCTTCTCCCTGTCAGAGTAAATGTTAGATTATACAAGAGATAGAAATAATTGCACATAAATGTTTATTAAGTTTACCTGTGGGAGGGGGAGGGACCACATGTTCCTCTATAGGAGACTGCATCGGGCGCATGCTCTGAAACTGCTCCTGGTAGAGCATCTGGAATTCAGCCCTCACCTCGGCCCTGATCTCCTGCATAAGGTCATGTCGGACCTTTTTTGTGATCTCTTCTGTCATCCTTTGTGTATCGCTGTACGAATATGAAGGCTGACGAGAAGAGCTCCCAAAATAATCCGTAATGCCTACTCCAGGACCTGCAGCACGTACACGTCCAGGGTGCTCAGGTCGTCCAATTGCAGCAGCAATAATATCCTGGCGACCCTCTGGAGTGAATTGGCCTTGGGAGCTCTGCTCAACCAAGGCGTCCTGTAACATTACAAAACACCATTATTCTTTAAATAGTTTAATGTAGTATGTATAATGACAATATTTATTATTTTAGGAACAGTGATAACTTACAATTTTTTCAGAAATCTCTCGTGCAGTGTCGGAAGAGTAGGTGCCCGATGGTCGCATACGGGCCAACTTCCATTTCTCATGTCTAGACGGTGGAGAAGGAGGCTGAGGAGGGCTACCACTCTGAGATGGTGGTATAGCATCTGCCTTTTGCTTGAGGATTTTCTCCTCAAGCTTCCTATACCCACCACGAGATAATAGGTGGGGGTTTTTGTTCTTAGCACTTGTTCCTTGTGCTTTGCTTCTAATTGCCTGTCACATACACATTAATTAATGAGTTCATATGATATATATTTGTTAATGAGGAATTGAATAATATGAACTACACTAACCTGCCATTCCTCTGACATCCGACTCTCTTTAAAAACCCGCCAAGTCTCCTCATCAATGGACTTATATGCATTACATGGAGTTTTATGTTTAAGGTGTCCAAAGATGTACCTTGATGTCAACTTGCTTTTAAAGTTTCTGAAATTTTCTGCAACAGTTGACAAACACTTATTTCTAAGTGTTGGGACATTTGGAATGTCAAATGTCATCTGAAAAAAACATAATAAAGTTGTATTAGTACAAAATTATCAATATAAACAAATTATAATTCAAATGCTATTAACTAACTTACCAATATATCTTGCCAAATAATGTTCCGATCACCCTCGGACACATGATCAAAAGATGGAATGAGAATGCTAATCTTATTACGTGCCACTACTCCAAGGTATGATCGGAAGTCATCTGCATGGGGGCCAGTTGCCACACCCGTGGTGACATTCACATTCACCGGAGTTCTTTCACCACTATTTTTCCTGATTAATAGTTGTTTCATCCGAGTGGGTCCTCTAGTGGATCTGGGTGGGGGAGCCTCATCCCCTGAAGAATGTGGATGATCAGCCATATATCTGTCAAAATAAATAACAACATTAAATTTTCTTTCAAGACTTATGTAATATCATATAAATTAACAAAACATGTAATAGTACAGAAATTGAAAATTCATACATAAAGATATGGATTCATCATATGTATATTCCCTCATCATGATCTGACCGAATTGCATGTACATCATCGTCAACTACAGATTGGTCATCCAACTTTGTTGTAGTTTGAAATGAATGGTTGTCAGCAATATCAATATTAATTAGATTGTCTTCGTTAACTTCAATTTGTTTTTTGCCTTGAAGAGCAACATACCAATGGTCAGACGAAGGATCTTTGACATAAAAAACTTGAGATGGTTGATGTACCATGATAAACGGTTCGTCTCGATAACCCACCTTGCGAAAATCAACCAGTGTCATACCCGAGTCATCTATTTTCACACCACTCTTATTGTCAAACCACTTACACTTGAACAATGGAACGGAAAACTTGGTGTAATCAACCTCCCATATCTCTTCTATTATACCATAATATCTCATTGATCCAAGTACAGGAGATTGATCTTTTGATGTGGAAAATTGAAGTGACTCAGCTTCTAAACTGACTCCACTATTTTGTACTGTGCTTTTATCATCCAAAGTCTTCGTATAGAATGTGCAATTATTGACTTCATAACCTGTACAACACACGACATCAAACTTCAAACCATTTGCAAGCCACAATAAAGTTTCAGAAGAATGTGGCTCTTTGTCAATTTCAGATTTGAACCAAGACATAAATGTTTTGTTATGCTCCATCAATTGCCATTTCTCTGATTGTCTTGGATTTTTATTCTTAACAATGGCTTTGTGTGCTTCCAAAAAAGGGATCACCTCATCTGTGTTGTTCAATATATAAAGATGCGCTTGCAACAATTCTTCGCGATCTTTTGTCACCACATTGACACCTCGGATGCTTTTACTTGTAGAAAATTTATTCAACCATGCTGTGCGAGGAACTCCTATTGGATTCGTTGATGTCATGTAATCTGAACAAAACTCGATACTTTCTTCAGCAATATACCTTTCAATCATCGAACCTTCAGGATGATATGGATTTTTAACGTACCCTTTCAAAATCTTCATATAACGCTCAATAGGATACATCCATCTTAAGTATACCGGTCCGCACAACTTGATTTCTCTAACCAAATGAACAAGTAAATGTACCATGATGTCAAAAAAAGATGGAGGGAAAAACATCTCTAGTTGACACAAGATGATAACAATCTCGCCTTGAAGTTCATCTAACTTTGTAGGATCGATGGCTTTACTACATATTGACGAGAAAAATGAACACAACCTGTTTATGGTGTGCCTAACATTTTTGGGCAAAATTCCACGAATAGCCACCGGTAACAACTGTTGCATTAAGACGTGACAATCGTGAGACTTCATGCCAACAAGCTTTAAGTCCTGCATTGACACTAAACTCTTCATATTTGAAGAGTATCCTTGTGGTACTTTGATACTCTTTAAACATACACAAAAACTTATCTTCTCTTGTCTAGACATTGTGTAACATGCAGGGGGCAAATAAGTACGTTTACCAATCTCCTTCGGTGCCAACTCTTCTCGGATATTCATGTCAACCAAATCCAAACGAGCATTCACTCCATCTTTTGTCTTTCCCTGAATGTTGAGTAATGTACCAATCAAGCTATCACACACATTCTTTTCTACATGCATCACATCTATGCAATGTCGAACATCTAACTTTGACCAATATGGAAGATCAAAGAATATTGATTTCTTCTTCCAAGGGGTCGTTACAGATGACTTCTTCGATGTTTTCCCAAATACATGATGTATTTTATTAACTTTTTGAAGAACTTCAAGGCCAGTAAGTGGATTTGGTGCTTCGTCCCTCTCTTGATCTCCATTGAATGCTTTTTTTAACCTTCGATATGGATGATTACGTTTTAGAAATCTCCGATGACGCAGATACACCGTCTTTCTTCCATGTTTCAATTGATGAGCTGCAGTGTTTTCTTCACATATAGGACACGCTTTATGACCCTTGACACTGTATCCTGACAAATTACCATAAGCAGGAAAGTCATTAATGGTGCAAAATAACATTGCACGCATCATAAAAGTCTCTGAAGCGAATGCATCAAATATTTCAACCCCGTCAACCCACAAAACCTTCAAGTCTTCAACTAGTGGGCTTAGATAAACATCTATGTCATTTCCAGGCTGCTTTGGACCAGATATCATCATAGACAACATCATGTACTTCCTCTTCATGCACAATGCAGGAGATAAGTTGTAAATTATCAATATAACTGGCCAACAACTGTGATTGGTACTCAGATTACCAAATGGGTTCATTCCATCAGTGGCTAAAGCAAGCCTAAGATTTCTACACTCTTTACCAAATTCGGGGAATTGTCGATCAATATTTTTCCATTGCTTTGAATCAGCTGGATGACGAAGCAGCCCGTCAATTTTTCTCTCATCTGCATGCCATCTAAGATTTTTAGCATCTTTGGGATTCGCAAACAAACGCTTAAGTCTGGGCACTATTGGAAGGTACCAAACTACTTTCAAAGCAGATCCATTTTTTTCTATCTGACCATTATCTTCACTATTGTTTTTTGACTTGTATCGTGATAAGCCACATTTTGGACACTCTGTCAAAAATTCAAACTCTTTCCTATACAAAATGCAGTCATTGGGACAAGCATGTATCCTTTTATACTCCATACCCATTGGACAAAGAATTTTCTTCGCATCATAATTACGAGTGGGTAGTGTATTTCCATCTGGCAACATTTCATTCAACAACGTCAACAGTTCTGTAAAACTCTTATCAGTCCATCCATTGCTCGCCTTCAAATTCATGAGCCTTAACACCGCTGACAAACGTGTGAACTTAGTTGAACCGACATACAAAGGTGTTTCTGCATCAGTCGACATCGTCTCATACACATGAGCTTTGGCAAAATTTTCTGCTCCAACATCGCGGATCATGTCCTCCAATTTGTCTTCATCCGGTCGATCTTCTTCCATGGTGGAATCAGTAACATTTACACTTTGAGAGTCAGTGGGAAAATCCATTTCTTCGCCGTGCCAGATCCATGTTGTATAGCATCTTAGAAAACCATCACATATAAGATGTTCTCTAATTTGAGTTGCGTTCAACTTTCTCTCATTCAAACAGTTCACACAAGGACATCTAAACTTCACTTCATCATTAGTTCTCCCCTCATTACGTTGCGCAAATTGTATAAATTCCTCCACACCTCTCTCGTACTCAGCACTAATACGTGGTAAATTAATCCAATTTCGATCCATATTCCTAAATATTACATAAATAATATTTTAAGGTTTATAAATAATACAAGAACTACAACACACATTACCAAAACTATAGCAAAAACCATATCATACATTACCAAAACTATAACAATTTCATGCACTATCAAAATTAAAGCAAAAAAAAATTATACCAAAACTATAGAAACTTCATACATTACCAAAACTATAACATTATGCAAAAATTAATGAAGCAAACACGTTAAAAATGCAAATGGACATAAATACCTGGAAGAGGAACGGCGGCGGAGAGGGTGAAAAACGCAACACAACGGCGACGGCGGCGGAGAGGGTGAAAAACGCCAGGAAATCACGATTTTGAACGGCTAAAACTCGTTTTTAAAGTCAAAAACGAATAATGACCGAACAATTTTGAGTTTAAACGGTTAAAAATGCAAAATCTGAGATGAAGGGTGGTTCGGAGGAAGAAGAAACGCGAAATCAGAGAGAACGCGCGAGGAAGACGATGCACTGTTCCAAGTTTTGATTTTTAACTCTGAACGGGGGAATCTACCGCGGTTCACTACTTAACCGCGGTATAAAAGGGTTATATGCCGCGGTTTAACCCCCACCCGCGGCATATACTAATTTAAAAAATTATCAGAAATGGCATTTTTGAAATTATATTCAAACTATATGCCGCGGTTCAGCGGGCAACCGCGGCATAAACATCGAAATATTTCAAATGAACATTAAATTAATTTCATATAGGAGAATATGCCGCGGTTCTCTGGGGAACCGCGGCATATACCCCCTGAAACTAGTTCAACACAACTGTCTCCCCAACTGCCTTTCAGAGAATTTCAGAAGTTACAGGGGGTATATGTCGCGGTTCTCTGGGGAACCGCGGCATATACCCCCTGTAACTTCTGAAATTCTCTGACTGGGTCAGAGAAGTTGAGACGTTACAGGGGGTATATGCCGCGGTTCCCCAGAGAACCGCGGCATATACCCCTGTAACGTCTCAACTTCTCTGACCCAGTCAGCACCTGCAATAAATTGGCAGGTTATATGCCGCGGTTGTGCAGAGAACCGCGGCATATACTCTGTTATTAAATTTTTTATTCATACGTGGCGTCAAAGGCAATGGTTGACTGCGGTATATGCCGCGGTTCCCAGTAGAACCGCGGCATATATGTTCGTTTTATTTACAAAACTGCCACCGCGCATCATTATGCTGCGGTTTTCGTTGAACCGCGGCATAATGTGCGCTGTAAAAACCCGATTTTTTACTAGTGCGATTTCACCATTTTCAATAAACCTTACATTTTTTAGTTTCAACAATCATCGTGCTATGATTAAGACAACAAAACTTATATCCCTTTAATTATTTTCTTTTTGGCTAACCAATGAAACATTTATTAATTATTCTTACCTCAAGTTTCTGTTTTGGCAGATTTTAAACCCTAATTTCTGTTTGACAACCCCGGACGTCCAGGTGTCTTATATCTGTTGTCCTATCAATCTACAATTAAAGAGGTATCTGATAACGGTAAATTTTACCGTTATCTTTGAACCAATTTTCGTACCAAATCTACCCTTTTGAAGCTTGAAACATTGTTTAATCCTCTCTTTTTATCTAAGTTTGTGAATTTCTAGCTTAAGCTTTATATTTAAGTTTTCATCATTAATTCCTCAAATTTGTAGGCAAATTGTGTGTATTGGAGAAGTACTTGGGAACCAAGGAAAAGATTCAAAAGCAGGAGACTAAAGGAGTAACAAAGGCATCTCGCGCCCGGGCGCGACAGAGGGGCGCCCGGGCGCGACAGAGGGGCGCCCGGGCGCGAGTTTACAGCGAGTCTCACTGAGGACGCTCGTCCAGCACTGAGGACGCTCGTCCAGCACTGAGGACGCTCGTCCAGCACTGAGGACGCTCGTCCAGCAAGAGAGGACGCTCGTCCAGCACAAGAGGACGCTCGTCCAGACTCTCAGCGGACGCTCGCCCACACACACAGAACGCTCGCCAGAACAAGTGGACGCTCGTCCAAGAAGTGGACGCACGAGCGGACGCTCGTCCAGGCAGGACGCTCGTCCCATCAGATAGGACGCTCGTCCAGAGGGAGAAAAGAAGACGCTCGGTCAGCGAGTGGACGCTCGCCCAGGAGAAGTGGACGCTCGTCCTCGTGCATGGGACGCTTCGTCCAAGTCCAGAGAGTTTCACGCCCGGGCGTGAGAAATGGGGCGCCCGGGCGCGACTTTTCACAAGCATTGAATCAATTTCCAGAGAGTTTCACGCCCGGGCGCGAGAAATGGGGCGCCCGGGCGCGACCTTTCGTAAGCTTTGAATCACTTTCCAGAGAGTTTCACGCCCGGGCGCGAGAAATGGGGCGCCCGGGCGCGACCTTTCGTAAGCTTTGAATCACTTTCCAGAGAGTTTCACGCCCGGGCGCGAGACAGAGGGGCGCCCAAGCGCGACCTTTGCTGACCTGGAACCCTAGATCTATTTAAAGCATTCTGTAACTGAGGGTGGTATCTTCTTGGCGGCTGAAGCTTGGAACACCAATTTCGGACCTAAGGGAGCTGGTTTTGGGCAGTGGAAACTCTCCATCCTTCCTTCTTGGATCCCCATTCTTCCATTTTTCTCCATTGTAAGCTCAAGTTCTCCATGACTATGGAGAACTAATTTCATTTTGTTGGGGAATGATGTAGTTACGAAACTTTCATGTAAATGCACTTGAGTTTAATGAATTTAAGCTTCCTTCAATTGATTGTGAGTGTTTAATTTCCTTCTCTTAAAGCTTGTTGTGACTTGATCAACCATAACATGATTCTAAGATTTGCTAGATATTGGAAAGTATTGTGTGGATCTTGAACTGGAATTAACACCTAAGGGAGATTGTATCTAGGAATGGAGCTTGATGCTTTAGTTGTCTTAAACCTCTAATCGTAATGCAGATGAACTTTCTAGGTTACCAAGGAATTGGGACTGAAAGAAGTGAGTCTAGGCTTTTTCTACCAAGGAATTGGGTCTAAGTATAATAGGAAGGTTGACAAACACAATTAATTGATGAAGTAGTGATGTGCATTTGCATGATAGCATAGTAATTACAATCATTCTCCAACATCTCATCCATATTGTTTCATTATCCATTAACCATTTTCAATCTTTTAGCCTCTAAGACGTTCATTTTATCACATATATTTGAATTGGAAATTTATTACACTTGAATCATACCAAAACGATGTATTCTTAGTCTAAGTTAGTTAACTTATTATACGGTTTTAAAGTATTACACGAGTCTCTTGGGAAACGATATCCGGTCTTACCGGTTTTATTACTTTGAACGATTTGGTACACTTGCCAAAGAGATAACAAGTTTTTGGCGCCGTTGCCGGGGACTCGGTGTTAGTACTTTACTGTTGTGTAATTCTTAACCAACTTAGGCTTTATTCTTATATTCTTTATACTGTGAATAAATTTGTTTTAGTGATCTTAAAGTTAATTTTGTGCTCTAGTATTGTTGTTTCTAGTGAATGCAGAGAAAAATTCGTACTAGAAGCACACCATCACTTGAACCTCTTCTATTGGATCCTGAAGTTGAAAAGACAGCAAGAAGAAACAATAGCCAAAGAAGGAGAGAAAACAGAACTTCGAGAAACATTTCTCCCGCACCTGTAATCTCTGAGCAACCAAACTCTTCCATAGCTCATCAGGAAATGGGGGATATGGGTGACGATATGAATGGCAATGGTGATAGACAAGCAAGGCGCACCTTGGAAGACTACTCTACTTTTGCAGGACCGCTCCACTTTAATAGTATTGCTCGACCACGGGTAAATGCTGTGAACATGGAAATGAAGCCTGCTCTCATCCATCTGGTGCAGAGTAATCAATTCAATGGCCTATCACACGAGAATCCTTATAATCATTTGGCAACTTTCTTGGAAATTTGCAACACTGTAAAGATCCATCAAGTGCCAGATGAGGCAATAAGGCTCAGTTTATTTCCATTCTCCTTGGGAGGTAATGCGAAGATGTGGCTGAATTCTTTCCCTGAAAATAGCTTCACTACGTGGGAGGATGTTGTGGCAAAATTCCTCAACAAATTCTTTCCACAGTCCAAGGTTAACAAAGGGAAACAGGAGATTTCATCTTTTCAGCAGGATGTTAATGAGACTCTGAGTCAAGCCTGGGACAGATTCAAAGGGCTACTGAGAAAGACACCCACTCATGGGTTTGATGAGCCTACTGTTCTCAACATGTTTTTGGGAGGATTGAGATCCCAAACCAAATTGATGTTAGATGCCTCAGCTGGAGGAAATATCCGTTGGAAGACACCAGAAGAAGCCCATGAGCTAATAGAAAACATGGCTGCAAATGACAGTGAATTGCAGAATGAAAGGGCTCAGCAAAAAGGCGTGTTTCAACTACAATCTCAGGATGCTCTACTAGCCCAAAACAAGATAATGACCCAACAGCTTGAAGCGCTCATGAACAAACTCTCTCAATTGCCAAAAGAACTCCAGAATGTTTCACAAGCCCAACATCAAGGGTGTGAGTTGTGTGGTGGAGAACATGCTAATGGTCATTGTGCTATGCAGGTCAATACCCAAGAAGACGTGAACTATATGGGTAATCAAAACCGTAACAATCACTTTAATCAAGGATGGAGACCGCACCCAAGCATGGGCCAAGGACAAGCTGGACCTTCAAACAGACCACCTCAACAACAATACCAACCACACCCCTCTTTATCAGACAGGACCTCTAAATTGGAGGACACTCTTCAACAATTCATGCAAGTATCCATCTCCAATCACAAAAGCACGGAAGCATCCATAAGGAATTTGGAGATACAAGTTGGCCAACTGGCCAAGAAGCTAGAAGAAAAACCTGATAAGAGTTTTGGAGCTAATACTGAAACTAACCCAAAGGAGGAGTGCAAGGCAATCACTACAAGAAGTGGTAAGTTGTTAGTGAGTGGAGAGAAAAAGAACTCAGAAGAGAGTGATGAAAGAAAAGATGAAAATGAGACAAAGAGTGAGAATAGAAAAGAAGAGAATGAGAGAAAAGAAAATGAGAATAATGTTAGTGGAGAGAAAGAAAAAGAAAAAGAGGATGAGAGAAGAAAAAGAAAAGAAAAAGAAGTTGAGAGGCCCCTTCCCTATCCACAAATATACACAAGAAAGGATAAAGAAAAGCAGTTTGGACGGTTTATGGATATCTTCAAGCAATTGGAGATAAAAATACCATTCTCAGAAGCACTACAACAAATGCCGGCCTATGCAAAATTCATGAAGGAACTCCTCACTAAAAAGAGGAAATACATTGAGGAAGAGACCATTGAAGTTCAAGGTAACTGCAGTGCCATTATCCAGAAGCTCCTCCCTCCTAAATTCAAGGATCCTGGTAGCTTCACCATTCCCTGCACTATAGGTAAGCTAGCTATTGGAAAAGCATTGATCGATTTGGGTGCAAGCATCAACTTGATGCCTTTCTCTTTATTTGAGAAAATTGGAGAGCTTGAACTCAAACCTACTCGGATGAGCCTACAATTGGCAGACAGATCCATCAAGTATCCACTTGGTGTAATGGAGGATGTTCTTGTACGAGTAGACAAATTTGTGTTTCCAGTGGATTTCGTTATTATGGAAATGGAGGCGGATGTGGAGGTACCACTTATCCTTGGAAGGCCATTCATGAAGACGGCAAGAGTACTCATTGATGTTGATGATGGTAAGCTCAAGGTGAGGGTGGAAGATGAAGAGGTGAATTTCAATGTTTTTGAAGCAATGTCTCACCCCACTGATGAGGGAGCTTGCTTTCAAGTTGATGTGCTTGACGAAGCCTGCGTAACGGTAGAAAGGGAGATACATGTGTCGTCCCCGTTGATAAAAACACTCATAGATGCACGTGAATCTCTCAATGAAGAAGAAGAGAGAATGATTGAAGAACGTTTAACAGATTTGGATGTGCTGAAGGAGATTCCATCTAATGAGGTACAGATCGAAGATATGAAGAATGATGTCATGATGGAAGAGAAGAAGCTTGAACTAAAAACTTTACCCTCTCATTTAAAGTATGTTTTTCTAGATGAGGGTAACAACAAGCCTGTGATTATCAGCAGTTCCTTATCATCTGCTGAAGAGAAAAAAGTTGATTGAAGTGTTGAAAAGAAACAAAGGAGCTGTAGGATGATCTATCTCTGATTTAAAGGGGATAAGTCCAACTTATTGCATGCACCGCATTTTTATGGAAGATGATTTTAAACCAGCAACTCAACCTCAAAGAAGGCTAAATCCAGTCATGAAAGAGGAGGTGAGAAAAGAGGTTCTCAAGCTTCTTGAGGCAGGGATCATTTATCCCATCTCTGATAGCACATGGGTAAGTCCTGTGCGAGTGGTCCCGAAGAAGGGCGGCATGACAGTTATATGTAATGAGAAAAATGAGCTTATACCTACACGAACTGTCACTGGTTGGAGAATGTGCATTGACTACCGGAAGTTAAATAAGGCCACAAGAAAAGACCATTTTCCACTCCCCTTTATGGATCAAATGCTGGAGAGATTAGCAGGGCAAGCTTTCTACTGCTTTTTGGACGGTTATTCTGGCTATAATCAAATAGCTGTCGATCCAAAAGATCAAGAAAAGACTGCATTCACGTGCCCCTTCGGTATATTCGCTTATAGAAAGATGCCTTTTGGGCTTTGCAACGCCCCTGCCACCTTTCAAAGATGCATGCAAGCTATATTCTCCGATCTTGTGGAGAAATGTATAGAAGTCTTCATGGACGACTTCTCAGTGTTTGGAAGCTCATTTGACCTATGTCTGGCCAATTTAGAAACGGTGTTGAAGAGATGCATCCAAACCAACCTCATTCTTAACTGGGAGAAATGTCACTTCATGGTAACAGAAGGGATTGTTTTGGGGCATAAAATTTCTTCCAAAGGAATTGAAGTGGACATAGCTAAAGTGGAAGTCATTGAAAAGCTTCCACCACCAACTAATGTGAAAGGAATTCGAAGCTTTCTTGGGCATGCTGGCTTTTATAGAAGATTCATTCAAGATTTCTCCAAGATTGCTAAGCCCTTAAGCAATCTCCTTGTAAAAGATACACCATTTGAACTGAATGAGGAATGCTTGAAGGCATTTGAAGCATTGAAAGCCAAGCTAATTTCCGCTCCGGTGATCATATCTCCTGACTGGAACAAAGATTTTGAATTAATGTGTGATGCTAGTGACTATGCTATTGGTGCAGTGCTTGGACAGAGAAGAGAGAAAGTGTTCCACACAATCTACTATGCAAGCAAGGTCTTGAATGGAGCTCAACTAAAGTATGCAACCACGGAAAAGGAGTTTCTTGCCATAGTGTATGCATTAGAGAAATTCAGACCCTATCTCATAGGTTCAAAGGTGATTATTTACACTGATCATGCTGCTATCAAGTATTTGCTTACCAAGCCTGATTCCAAACCAAGATTGATAAGATGGGTTCTTATGTTGCAAGAATTTGATTTGGAGATCAGAGATAAGAAAGGAAGCGAAAATGTCATTGCTGATCATCTCTCAAGACTTGTCAATGATGAAGTTACAACTAAAGAAAGAGAAATCCGTGAAGAGTTTTATGATGAGAACTTGATGATGGTCCAACAAAGGCCCTGGTTTGCTGACATAGCTAATTTCAAAGCTGCGGGAATCCTTCCAGATGATCTTTCATGGCAGCAAAAGAAGAAATTCTTAAATGATGCTAAGCAGTTTGTTTGGGATGACCCCTATTTATTCAAACTAGGAGCTGACAATCTCTTGAGGCGGTGTGTTACTGAAGAGGAATCAGCAGGAATTTTGTGGCATTGCCATAACTCACCCTATGGAGGACACTTCAATGGTGAAAGAACAGCTGCCAAAGTCCTCCAATCTGGATTTTACTGGCCTACTATATTCAAGGATGCTTATGCCCACGCCAAGCGGTGTGATAAATGTCAAAGAGTGGGCACTATCTCAAGAAGGCATGAAATGCCACTACAAAGCATCCTGGAAGTTGAGGTTTTTGATTGCTGGGGTATTGATTTTGTCGGTCCCCTACCTTCATCTTATACTAATGAGTATATTCTGGTTGCAGTAGATTATGTTAGCAAATGGGTGGAAGCAGTAGCATGTCAGAAGAATGATGCAACCACTGTGATTAAATTCTTGAGGAAAAATATATTCTCAAGATTTGGGGTACCAAGAATCCTTATCAGCGATGGAGGATCACATTTCTGCAACTATCAGCTTGAAAAGATACTAAAAAACTATGAGGTGAAACATAAAGTTGCTTCCCCATATCATCCTCAGACCAATGGGCAAGCGGAAGTATCAAATAGAGAAATCAAGAGGATTCTGGAGAAAACTGTTTCTTCTTCCAGGAAGGATTGGTCATTGAAGCTGGATGATGCTCTGTGGGCTTACAGGACTGCAATGAAAACACCTGTTGGGATGACTCCCTTTCAACTAGTCTATGGCAAATCTTGTCATTTACCGGTGGAGATGGAGCACAAAGCTTATTGGGCCCTGAAGTTCTTGAACTTTGATTCTACCTTGTCTGCAGAAAAGAGGAAGTTGCAATTACAGGAGTTGGAAGAAATGAGATTGACAGCTTATGATAACTCCAAGAATTACAAAGAGAAGGTTAATTTGTATCATGATAAAAAGCTCTTAAAGAGAGAGTTTCAACCTGGCCAACAAGTTTTACTCTTCAATTCCAGATTCAAGATTCTTCAAGGAAAATTGAAATCAAAGTGGTCTGGACCGTTCATCATAAAGGAAGTAAAGCCCCATGGGGCTATTGAGTTGGTTAACCCTGCAGCAGATGACCCAACCAGAAGTTGGGTGGTTAATGGACAGAGGCTGAAACAGTACCTAGGCGGTGAGATTCAGCGTCTCACCACAATCATTCACCTCTCAGATCCTTGAGCATCAGTGTGTCAAGCTAATGACGTTAAACAAGCGCTTACTGGGAGGCAACCCAGCTTTCTAACCTTCCTTCAGTGTTATTTTGTTATTTGTGTGTGTTGTTGATTGTTTGATTGTGTTTTAGAGCTTGTTAAAATTTGCCTGTGAGGAAGTTTGTTAGTGTGTTGTGTAGCTTGAGATGTGAATAGTTTGAATGTTTTGTGTCTTGATTTTTAATTGCTTGTTTTGGAGAATGTTAAAAATTTGTGAAATTTGAACACCTTCAATTTGATTCTTCAAGTGAATTCTCCTTTTTGGAGATTTAAGCAAATGTGTTTGATAAAAACAAGGTGTTCTGGGGTGCTTTGAGAGCTAGAGAACGCAAAAATCAGAAAATGGTACTGTGAGTTGAGCCATTCTGCAGTCTGCTGAAATTCTGCAGAATTCACGCCCAAGCCCCCCTGACCAGGCGCGCCCAGGCGCGAGATGCAGCAGCGTGCTGGTCGCGCCCGGGCGCGAGAAAGAGGGCGCCCGGGCGCGACTTGCGCAGGCCCAACCCAACTGCCTCTTAAGTGCACAGTGGTCTGATCTTCCTCACTTTCTAACCCTAATTTCCAGCCTTCCCTCCCCCTTTCTCTCGTGCCTATCCTCTCACAGCCCCCAAAACCACCATACACCTCCATCTCAGCCACATTCACAACCACCATCACACTCACCTTTTTGAACTCTCTCTCCCTAACGAACCCTTTCAACTCCACTCAACCCAACCACTTAACCCTCACTCTCACTTACTCTCTTCACAAATCCGTTTTCTTTGGGCAGTCACAGTCAAGCTCTCAACTCTCTCAAGACCCCCAATTTCCAAATTCAAATTCAATTCTCCAAATCAAGTAGGTTTTGCTTTCGTTTGCTTGTTTTGAAAATCTTTTGCTTGCAAGTGTTGATTGTTGTTAGAAAAGAATAGGTTTGTTCAATTAAACTGTGTGTATGCATGTTTGATCTTGGAAAAGTGGAACCAAACCACTGCCACTGAGTTCTGCACTCTGCAGAAACTCGCGCCCAGGCGCCCCTTGCAGGTCACGCCCGGGCGCGACTGGCTCGGCCAAGAATGTGGCCCTTGCTTTGATCTTCAATTGTTTTTCCATTTTCTCTGTTTCATCCATGTTTTGACTGCTTTGTTTTAGTATGTGTGTTTAATTGAATTGCTTGCATGATGGATTGAATTCTGAAAAGCCACAAAAATCACAAAAATAGGTAACCAAAAAGGAACCATTCTGCAGATTTTTTCTGCAGAAGTCGCGCCCAGGCGCCCCTTGCAGGTCACGCCCGGGCGCGACTGGTTCGGCCAGCAAATGGGCCTGGGTTCAGTTTTTCTTTTGTTTTTCAATTCTAGTCTTTCGATTTCTTTGTGATTGTTTGTGATTGCTTACCCTAATTGTTTGAGTATGATTTTAAATCTGGAATGAACATTCTTTTGCACAAACAATACAGTTCACTTTGATTATGTGTTGCTCCTATTTAAAATCACAACACTTGCATGTTTGTGCAGAAATGGCATCTGCCTCAGGATCTAAAAGAATCAAAACCACAGCCCCTTCTACCAAAAAGGGGCGGGCAGGGAAGAACAAGATGTCTCAACCTACATTCCTCTCCGAAGAACATCAGCAGAATTTTGAGGCATCACAGAACAAAAGGCTGCTTATGGAACGAGTTGTTGAAGAAATACATCCGGAGGCACCACAATTTGGGGCAGAGGTGGAGCGTCGGCACTGGAGCATCCTCACCACCTTCCCTGCCCCAGCTAATATTGCACTTGTCCGGGAGTTCTATGCAAATGCCCGGATCTATTCAGATGAAGCTGAACCGTTCATGAGCTATGTGAGAGGGAAGCAAGTACCATTCAATGCAGATGCAATCAACTCCTTCCTGAACATTCAGTGGCCAGGGGGCAATACTCAATGTCAATATTCTGAAGCCTCCAACAATGACTTTGAGGGAGTTGACTTCCAGGAGGTTGAGAGGACTTTATGCTTACCAAGGGGTCATTTCCATAGGAATAGACAAGGACAGCCACTGCATATCAAGCGTTCCTTTCTCACACCTCTCTGCAAATACTGGGTGGCATTTATCCATGCCAATATATCTCCCTGCTCTCACATGTCTGACCTTAATTTGTGTAGGGCCGTCCTCCTTTTCTTCATCTTGCAGGGCCAACCAGTTAATGTGGGTCAAGTCATAGCAACTGAGATCAATGATTGTGCCAATACTCCACTGAACAATACTCCACTTGGGCACCCATCTCTGATCACACACTTATGTGCGCTTGCTGGGGTTGACACATCAAATCCTCCATTTGAGAGACCTCGGAAAACAATCGACCGCTCATATTTCCTACAATACTGTTCGATTGATGAAGAGGGTCAACATATCCCTCCACCCCAGCCACCAAGACCACACAGGAGAAATCGTCCTGACCCAACTGCACAACCTGAACAAGTCGGACCCCAAAATCCCTTCCAGATGGCTGAGATCAAAGAAAAGCTTGAAGCAATCTACAGGATGGGCCTTGCTCACGCAGACATGATGCGTCATGTCTACGCCTCCTCTCACCCAGGTTTCATGACTTCAGAGGAGTATGCTGCCAGAGTAGCTTGGCCTGGGGACCAGACCCAACACAGCGGAGGGGGTGGAACATCCTCTGGAGCTCAAGCTATGGAAGAAGATCAATCTGAAGGAGAAGAAGATGAGGAGGAGGAAGCCACTGAAGAGGACACAGAGAGTGATTCTTGAGGAGATGAGACAAAGAAGGGGCAGCAATCATTTCTTTCATTTCTTTCATGCTTTAACTTCCGTAGTTAATTTAATTTCAGTACTCGTACTTTTTGAACTTTTGGTTTTTGATCTTGGCTGAATGAATGAGTTGATGAAAATGTTTTGAACTACTTTACTAGAAATCGTTTATGTTTGCTCTTACTCTGTGAGACTTTGAGAAATCTGGATTGAGTTGTGAAGTTACATAGTGTGGTTACTCTCGATTGATTGAATTTCATGCTCTGTTTTTCTTGTGATTAATATGCGTGGCATTGTGTTTGAAAACAAATTTGGAACCCTGAGTAACCTAGTGAGATTTTGTGCTCCAGAATTATTGTTGAATGAATTCACTTTAGAAGCACAATTGAGTTTTGCCTGATTTTCCCTGAAGTGGATCATTTACTTGTTCAATACACATGATCAAGGTTGTCTTGTTCTCCCTTTGTTGTCTTAAGTTCTTGAACCCAAAGCCTATTGTAACCTTATGTAGCCCATCCATGAACCTTAAAAAGCAATCCGAAAAATTTGTAATCCCTCTACCTTAAGCTAAGATGAGCATTCAAGTGGGGTACAGGAAAATGGTTCAAGTTTGGGGTATTTGAGGTGACATGAGGAAAATGGCATTAAGAGCCAAAATAAAAAAAAAAAAAAAATAAATAAATAAATAAATAAATTTAAAGTACTACAAAAAGGGAAAAAGAAGTAAGTTTTGCTTACAATTGGTGGAAGTACGCGAGACTTTGTTATCTTGTGCTAAAATGAATGCTTTCTTAGTATTAGTTTTGCCTAGAAAAACTAAAGCTCCTTCTTAACCTAACCCTTGTAAAGCCTTGAATGTTCTTGTACTTCAAATTTATAGGTAAGTGTGTTCATTGTAAGGGAAATGAAAGGCAAAGTTCAATTGTGTGATATTGTGATGTTTGAGTGAGAGACACACATCCCCATACACCTGTGAAAGTGAGTGAAACAGTTTCTTTTCAGAGGAAGGGTTCCATGTTAGTTAAGAAAATACTATTGCCATGTGTGTTGGTCCCTCATAGAACATAGCAGTTTTCTTATGTAATTTTGTGAGTACCATCAGTGAAAGCTTCACTTCTTGTGACAAAAATCAAGTCAACATGATGAGCAAGCAAGATTGAATTTTACTCTTCTTGAGTGTTGAAACATTAAATTTGAGTTGTTTGTTCAAGCCATTTCATTCCTTTTTCTGCTTGAGGACAAGCAAGATTTCAAGTTTGGGGTTGTGATAACGGTAAATTTTACCGTTATCTTTGAACCAATTTTCGTACCAAATCTACCCTTTTGAAGCTTGAAACATTGTTTAATCCTCTCTTTTTATCTAAGTTTGTGAATTTCTAGCTTAAGCTTTATATTTAAGTTTTCATCATTAATTCCTCAAATTTGTAGGCAAATTGTGTGTATTGGAGAAGTACTTGGGAACCAAGGAAAAGATTCAAAAGCAGGAGACTAAAGGAGTAACAAAGGCATCTCGCGCCCGGGCGCGACAGAGGGGCGCCCGGGCGCGAGTTTACAGCGAGTCTCACTGAGGACGCTCGTCCAGCACTGAGGACGCTCGTCCAGCACTGAGAACGCTCGTCCAGCACTGAGGACGCTCGTCCAGCAAGAGAGGACGCTCGTCCAGCACAAGAGGACGCTCGTCCAGACTCTCAGCGGACGCTCGCCCACACGCACAGAACGCTCGCCAGAACAAGTGGACGCTCGTCCAAGAAGTGGACGCACGAGCGGACGCTCGTCCAGGCAGGACGCTCGTCCCATCAGATAGGACGCTCGTCCAGAGGGAGAAAAGAAGACGCTCGGTCAGCGAGTGGACGCTCGCCCAGGAGAAGTGGACGCTCGTCCTCGTGCATGGGACGCTTCGTCCAAGTCCAGAGAGTTTCACGCCCGGGCGTGAGAAATGGGGCGCCCGGGCGCGACTTTTCACAAGCATTGAATCAATTTCCAGAGAGTTTCACGCCCGGGCGCGAGAAATGGGGCGCCCGGGCGCGACCTTTCGTAAGCTTTGAATCACTTTCCAGAGAGTTTCACGCCCGGGCGCGAGAAATGGGGCGCCCGGGCGCGACCTTTCGTAAGCTTTGAATCACTTTCCAGAGAGTTTCACGCCCGGGCGCGAGACAGAGGGGCGCCCAAGCGCGACCTTTGCTGACCTGGAACCCTAGATCTATTTAAAGCATTCTGTAACTGAGGGTGGTATCTTCTTGGCGGCTGAAGCTTGGAACACCAATTTCGGACCTAAGGGAGCTGGTTTTGGGCAGTGGAAACTCTCCATCCTTCCTCCTTGGATCCCCATTCTTCCATTTTTCTCCATTGTAAGCTCAAGTTCTCCATGACTATGGAGAACTAATTTCATTTTGTTGGGGAATGATGTAGTTACGAAACTTTCATGTAAATGCACTTGAGTTTAATGAATTTAAGCTTCCTTCAATTGATTGTGAGTGTTTAATTTCCTTCTCTTAAAGCTTGTTGTGACTTGATCAACCATAACATGATTCTAAGATTTGCTAGATATTGGAAAGTATTGTGTGGATCTTGAACTGGAATTAACACCTAAGGGAGATTGTATCTAGGAATGGAGCTTGATGCTTTAGTTGTCTTAAACCTCTAATCGTAATGCAGATGAACTTTCTAGGTTACCAAGGAATTGGGACTGAAAGAAGTGAGTCTAGGCTTTTTCTACCAAGGAATTGGGTCTAAGTATAATAGGAAGGTTGACAAACACAATTAATTGATGAAGTAGTGATGTGCATTTGCATGATAGCGTAGTAATTACAATCATTCTCCAACATCTCATCCATATTGTTTCATTATCCATTAACCATTTTCAATCTTTTAGCCTCTAAGACGTTCATTTTATCACATATATTTGAATTGGAAATTTATTACACTTGAATCATACCAAAACGATGTATTCTTAGTCTAAGTTAGTTAACTTATTATACGGTTTTAAAGTATTACACGAGTCTCTTGGGAAACGATATCCGGTCTTACCGGTTTTATTACTTTGAACGATTTGGTACACTTGCCAAAGAGATAACAGTATCTTAGGAATCACTTTACGAGAAATCTTGTTTAACAAATAGATGGCAATTTTCATAGCATGAATCCATAAAAGCATGGTTAAACAAGAATTATGATGCTAATTATAATATTAATGACAATTAAAATATGTATTAGTTAGAATCACATACTGCATTTGGATATATAAGTAAAAGTAATGAACATATAAAATTGTGTACAATTATATTCATTACTTATAAAATAAAATAATAAACCCTTGAGTGATCTGTAAATGTCTTTTATTAATGAATTTCAATATACATATAAACTATTAAACATATAGTGTAGCATCCTTTATTTCATGAGTAATTTACATAAATATCATTAATTTGGAACAACATAAACATAAAACCTTTGTCTCCTTTGGCGACTGACAAATTCATCTTACATTTAATTTCAAACAAATATAATACCCACTAGCACTTTCATATATATATATATATATATATATATATATATATATATATATATATATATATATATATATATATATATATGGGTTTGCTAACGTGCGTACGCCTGTTTTTCAGTTGGTACGTTTTAGCAATGTGTACCGGGTTTTGGTAGACAAAAATATATATATCATGGATTCTAAGTTTTAAGGTTAAAGGTATTTTAATAATTTTCATTCTCAAAACTAAAAAAAAAAAAAAGAAACCCCCCAAACCCTCACTCACCTCTCTCATTCCTCTCAACCATTTTTCTTTCATCTTTCTCACTCCAATCTTTTCTCTGTCATCCCTACTATAGCCCCAATTGAAAAAATCAAAAATTTCTCTCAACCCTTTCTCTTTCATCTTTCTCATTCCAATCTTTTCTCTGTCATTCTTAGTGTAGCCCCAATTGAGTAAGGGTTTGGGTTTTTTTTTTTTAAGTTTTGAGAATGAAAATTATTAAAATACCCTTAACCTTAAAACTTAGAATCCATGATATATAAGGGTATTTTTGTCTACTAAAATCCGGTACACATTACTAAAATGTACCAACTGAAAAATAGGCGTATGCGCGTTAGCAAACCCCATATATATATATATATATATATATATATATATATATATATATTTGTTTAATTTTTTTTCTCATGTAAAAAAGAAACTATTTCATTAAAACACTAAAAAAAACATAGGATAAAATTTATTGGCTTTTAAATACAACACTAGAATGGGATCTTAAAATTACATAATTCTCATCTATATTAAATGAGGGTATGTATACCTTTCTCCATGAGAAATTAGCCTCTAGTGTTCTAAAGATTCAATGAGAGATGAATAAGTGCCAGCCTTTTTCTCTTTGAGAGATTGTTCTTCAGTGCAGTGTTATGGAGATTCAATTTGATGGATGTAGGACAAAGAAACTTTTACATACTTATAAACGTCTTCAGTCACAGTGTTACTCCTTACACTATCCCACATTGCTCCCTGCACCACCACATTATTTTTAAATTTCAAAACTATCTTTTATATTTTAAAATATCCTACACCCCCATCTCTTTTCTTAAATGGATGTGCCACATCCGTTGATGTCTTTTTTTTTAGTTTTTTAATTTATTGTATTTTAAATTAATATATAAATATTATTTAATTTTTTTTTAAATTATTACTTAATTATTTATAAATATATTTTATTTTATTTAATAAAATAATTATTATTAATTTAATTTATGTATTATTATTTAAATAATAATTAAAATATTTTAAAAAAGTTTATTAAAACGGATGTGTCACGTCCGTTAACCGATATGACGACATCCGTTGAAGTTCTTTTTTTAGTTTTTAGTTTTTTAATTTACTATATTTTAAACTAATATATAAATATTATTTAATTTTTTTAAAATTATTACTTAATTATTTATAAATTAATTTTACTTTATTTAATAAAATAATAATTATTAATTTAATTTATGTATTATTATTATTTAAATAATAATTAAAATATTTTTAAAAGATTTATTAAAACGGATGTGCCACATCATGTGGCCACATCTGGATCCGTTGAAGATTTTTTTTTTTTAGTTTTTAGTTTCTAATTTATTATATTTTAAATTAATATAAATATTAATTAATTTTTTAAAAATTATTACTTAATTATTTATGAATTAAATTTATTTTATTTAATAAAATAACTATTATTAATTTAATTTATGTATTATTATTTAAATAATAATTAAAATATTTTTGAAAGATTTATTAAACGGATGCGCTACATCTGTCGTTAACGGATGTGACCACATCCGTTGAAGTTTTCTTTTTTTTTTAAATAAAAAGAATAAACTAAAATATAAAATATGTAAACGGATGTCAACATATCCGTTGAAGGTGAAACGGATGTTGACATCCGTTTTATAACAAGGACAAAATAGGTATGGAGTGGTGGAGGGAGCATCTGGTGGTGGTGGAGAGAGCAACACTCCGTCAATCATCATTAGAAAATTGCTCCTTATTAGTCCAATTATTGGTTTGCCTTTACTTATTAATTTATTTACTTATTGACTATTTAATTATAATAAGTTATGTACACGAGACATAAAACCTCACTTATACCATATTATAAATGACTATGATACATGTTGTTAAGGCAGTGTCGAATCGAATGCATAAATGTTATAGGGGATTGATAGGGGAAAATATAATAGACCCAAGTAATCTTGCAATGATATATTTTTGGTATCATATTATATATGATAGTGAAATATAGATGTAACTCAACTCTATATATTATATTTTGTTAGTTTAACATACTAATTTATTAAATTTATTGATATATAACAAAATGCGAAAAATGTCACCTTAGTAAAAGAAAATTAATATTGATGAACGAAATAGAGGAAAAGATTATTTTATAGTCTAATAAAAATACTATAAGGAATTAAAGTGAAGTTTTCTATTTGAAAGAAAAAAATTTAAAATTAAATTATAGATAGGAAATAAAGTAACAAGCGTTGAAGACATGAAAGTAAGTGTGGAATTCTTCTTACTCACGAGGTCACCAATCTCTCCATGCATATAATAACTTGATTTATAGAATTCTCTATAACAATTAACATTTTACAGAATTACATATTTTTTGTTCATTTCCTATTTACAACTTTTTTCTAAATTTGAGACGATTTAAAAGCGTTTCTATAAATATAAACAAATATCAACAAAATTAAACTTTGTTCAGGTTAAAGAAAGTTGCATTTGGTGGAACAAATTGATGGACTTTGCATCTTCTGTTTCAAGAGATTTAGTGTGTGGCGCATTAAATCAATTGCGTTATCTTCGCTCCTTTAACAATTTTGTCAAAAAGCTTGAGCAAGAAGAGGGCGATTTGATTGTAACAAGAGATGATGTCCAAAAATATGTTGAACATGCCAAGAGAAAAACTAGAGAGACTAGTGGACTTGTTGACAAGTGGCTGCAAGATGCTATCAGTAACATAGGCAAAGTGAATCAGTTGCTAGAAGAGGCAAGAACAAAAAACATGTGTTGCTTTGGATATTGTCCAAATTGGATTTGGCGATATCGTATGGGAAAAAAGCTAGCAAATAAAGTTTTTCACCTTGAAAAGTTCATTGATGAGGGTAAAAGATATGTGCCATTTGATCGCATCGCTACGCTTCCTTCAAACACCCTTGATATGCTTTCAGAAAAATGCATTAATTTTGCGAGTAGACAATCTGCTTTTGAGCAACTACTGGATGCAGTGAAAAATAAAGATGTTTCCATGATTGGGTTGTATGGAATGGATGGTTGTGGTAAAACCACATTAGCAATGGAAATTAGGAAGTTCGTAGAAGCAGAGCATCTTTTTGAAAAAGTTCTTTTTGTGCCTGTTTCTAGTACAGTGGAAGTTGGGAGGATTCAAGAGAAAATAGCAAGTTCACTGCCAGTTGAATTTCCAGAAACCGAAGAAATGCAGAGAGCCCAAATATTGTGCTCAACATTAACTAAAGAGAAAAATGTTTTTATAATTCTAGATGATGTGTGGGAGAAGCTTGACTTTGGCCGTATTGGAATTCCTTCTTCTGAACACCTTAAAGGCTGCAAGATTCTCATTACCACTAGATCAGAAGGAGTTTGTACTTTAATGGATTGTCAAAGAAAGATTTCCTTGCAAAATTTAACCGATGAAGAAGCATGGACTCTTTTCCAAAATAAAGCACTTATATCAGATGCCACCTCTGATACCTTAAAGGATATGGGAAGATTAATTTCCGATGAATGTAAAGGATTGCCGGTTGCCATTGCAGCTGTTGCTGGTAGTTTGAAGGGAAAAGCTGAGACGGACTGGATGGTTGCATTGAATAGATTGAGACATTCTAAGCCAATAAGTATTGAAAGAGGTTTGACTAATCCCTACAAGTGCCTGCAGTTGAGCTATGATAATTTGGCTGATAAAGAAGCTAAATCACTTTTCCTGTTGTGCTCTGTGTTTCCTGAAGACTTTGAAATTCCAATTGAAATCTTAACAAGATGTGCAATAGGATTAGGTGTAGTTGGAGAAGTTGACTCATATGAAGAGGCAAGGAGTGAAGTGATTGCAGCTAAAATTAAGCTTGTTAGTTGTTGTTTATTGTTGGATGCAGATCATGAACGTGTCAAAATGCATGACATAGTTCGTGATGTGGCCCACATAATAGCAAAAGATGAGAATAAGATTATCAAGTGTGAAGTGGAAAAAGATGTTAGAGTGGAACAAAATTCAGTAAGATATCTATGGTGTGCGAAATTTCCAAATGATTTGGATTGCTCCAATCTTGAGTTTTTACGCTTACGGACAAAGATGAAAGAATTTGATGGGATTTTCAAAAGAATGGGAATGCTCAAAGTTTTGATTCTTCTTAACGATGAGGATGGAAAAACAAGATTGTCAACAATATCTTTCGAAACATTAACAAATCTTCGTTGTCTATTCATTGAGAATTATGAATTGAGCGACTTCTCATTTTTGGGCGGTATGAAGAATCTTCAAAGTCTCTCGTTATGTCGTTGTTCACTGCCTTCATTTCCTGAATTACAAACCGATGTTGCGATTACACTAAAATTGTTGGAGTTGAGGGAATGTGAAATTAAAGTGAAGAATTTTGAAGTGATTAAAAGAATCCCGCTTTTGGAAGAGTTGTACATTATTGATATTAGAGGAAAATGGCGGGATGCTAACAGTGAAGACAAAATTGAATTCTTTAAGACGTTTAGCATTCCCAAAACACTGCAAAGGTATGGAATTGTATTAGGATCTTATAGATTTGGCCATTATAATGATGATGATATTTACGTTCATGGCAGAACTTTAGTACTTAACCATTTTGACATATCAAATGAGCTAATAAAGGGTTTGGCAAAAAAAGCAAACCATCTATTTGTACGAAATATTCATGGAGGCGCAAAAAATATCATCCCTGATATATTTCAAATTGAAGGAGGAGATTTGGATGAGTTGAAAAAGTTGGAGATACATAATTCTGAAGAGTTAGAATGTTTGATTGACACTCGTAGTCACTCGAGTGAGGTGGTAACTCTCTTCTCCAAGTTGCATACGCTTGGAATTGTGAACATGAGAAATATCTAAGAGTTATATGGCATTGTTTTCTTCCTACCAATGGACCTTTTGAGAACTTAGAGAAGTTTGATTTAAGTAATTGTCCACGGTTGACATTTCTCTTCACATATGTGCTTGCTCGAAACTTTGTAAAATTGAAAATATTAAAAATATCAAGATGTGATGAACTGAAGTATATATTAGCAGATGATGACAAAACGGAGGAAGGTGAAGATGAATTCACCACAGGGCATCCTGTACAAATTTTCCAAAATCTGCAGGATGTAAAGATATATAGCTGTCGAGAATTAAAACATATATTTCCAGCCAACATTGTTGATATTTCAATCTTCCAAAGTTTGAAAAAGCTACATATCAGTGAATGTGACTTATTGGAGGGTATATTCCCTGTTTCTTTTGTTGGAGGCATGATGAAATTTAATGATATAACAAATAAAGAGACTGCTGATTTGAAAGATTTCTCTAGTCGAAATAATACTCAAAGTGAGGACATTCAGAACCATCTCCCCACTTTGCAAACTCTAAACATAAAGCATTCCGATGCAGAACGTATTTTTTGTCTTAATGAACATGAAATGATTGGCCAACAGGTGAGTTTAAGGTTAGAGAACTTGGAGTTGTATAATCTACCTCAAATGGCTTATATTTGGGTGGGTCCCAAGAATTCACTTACTCTCCAACATCTTACCACATTAGAAATAAGGGATTGTGGAAAGTTGGAAGTAATTTTTCCAAAGTCTGTTGTAAGATGCTTACCAGAGTTGAAGAACGTAACCATAAGAGAGTGCATGGAATTGAAGCAGATCATCGAAGAAGACCAGTCCAATCTTCATTCTATAGATGGAGGCTCTGAAGTAGAGGAAATTATTGAATGTGATAAAGAAGCTTCAAAGAATTATTTTACCTTCCCAAATCTGGAAAACCTAGAAATAATTGAATGTGCGAAATTGGAAATAGTCTTTCCAAAGTCTGTTTTAAGATGCTTTCCAAAGTTGAAGCTTTTGAAGATAAGAAAATGTAAAGAATTAAGACAAATCATTGAAGGGAATGTGGAGCACAAAAAATTCTCTAATCTTGTTTCTCTTCAACTATGTTTCCCAAAACTAGAAGCATTGTATGTTGATCATTGCCACAAGTTGAAAATACTTTTCTCTGGATTTGCTAATGACCTTCCCAACCTTCATCTTCTGGCCATAAAAGGTTTGAACTTGATTATGATACCCAATATTAGAGAGATTGAACTGAGAGACTTTGATAATGCAAGGTACCTTTTTAAATTGTCCATTGCTTCATCATTGATGTTGGAAATTTTGAGAATTGAGGAATGTCCTGGACTTGAGCACATTATAGACACTGATTATGAATATGTCAAAGAGAATT
Organism: Vigna angularis; assembly: GCF_016808095.1. Lineage (NCBI taxonomy): Eukaryota > Viridiplantae > Streptophyta > Magnoliopsida > Fabales > Fabaceae > Vigna > Vigna angularis. The sequence continues at coordinate 31,003,733 of NC_068979.1, forward strand.
TGAAAGCTATCTTCCCTAACTTAAGAGAGCTCTCAGTGCGCGATTGTGACCAGTTGAAATATATTGGCCAATATCCCGTAGCTAATCAAGATTACAAGGAGACTCATTCATTTCTCACCATTGGAAACGCTCCATCTTTCGAGACTACCAAGTTTCGTTAGCATTTATGCTACCAACACTCTCACTGTGACGTGCCCTTCAAAGAATTATTTTGCCTTCCTAAATCTTGGAAAACTAGAAATAATTGAATGTGCGAAATCGGAAGTAGTCTTTCCAAAGTCTGTGCTAAGATGCTTACCAAAGTTGAATGTTCTTGTGATAAGAAACTGCAAAGAATTAAAGCATATCATGGAAGAGGACGAGTCCAATTTTCTTTCTATAAATGGAGGCTCTGAACTAGAGGAGGAGATTATTGGATGTGATAAAGAAGCTTCAAAGAATTATTTTGCCTTAACAAATCTTGAAAAACTGGAAATAATTGAATGTGCAATATTGGAAATAGTCTTTCCAAAGTCTGTTTTAAGATGCTTACCAAAGTTGAATGTTCTTGTGATAAGAAACTGCAAAGAATTAAAGCATATCATGGAAGAAGACGAGTCCAATCTTCTTTCTATAGATGGAGGCTCTCAACTAAAGGAGATTATTGGATGTGATAAAGAAGCTTCAAAGAATTATTTTACCTTCCCAAATCTGGAAAAACTAGAAATAATTGAATGTGCGAAATTGGAAATATAGTCTTTCCAAAGTCTGTTTTAAGATGCTTTCCAAAGTTGAAGCTTTTGAAGATAAGAAAATGCGAAGAATTAAAACAAATCATTGAAGGAGATAAAAATTTGTCTAATATTCTTTCTCCTCAACCATGCTTCCCAAAACTAGAAACATTGCATGTTGATCATTGTCACAAGTTGAAAAGATTATTCTCTGGATCTGCTTCTAATGGCCTTCTGAATCTTCTTCTTCTGGCCATAAATGGAGCCTATGAACTAGAAGAGCTTGTTGGATGTAAACAAGGAAAGATTAAAGTTGAGCTTCCAAGACTCAAACTTTTAATATTTATGCATCTGGAAAACTTCAGTCAAGAGATTGAATTGCATAACGTAAAGAATTGCATTGTCTACAAATGTCCAAAATTCTCTTTGACTTCAACAACTACATTTGATAAGCTCCTTGAAGATTTTCCTTCTGAAGGTAATTCTTTTCTACATAAATGTTGGTCTTAACTCGTATACACTCTCAAAAAGGAAGTTTATGAGCTTCAAATTAAATGTAATTTTATCTCACTTTTTTTCAACAACGAAAATATATTAATTATTAGACTCAAATTATTTTAAGAAATTAACTCTTTTTTTAGTTATTTTCACATTTTGTTTGCACTATTACAATTTAGTTATCTATGTAATTTAATCTATCTCAGTGTACTATTACAATTTATTATTTTTTAATTTTTTTATGATGTCAAGAAATATTAAATAATTGTTATGTTAACTAAATGCTTTGAAATAAGTCTTGCATATGTATATATTGGCATGGTTTCCAATTCCCAACCGAGTACCACCAGAATTTTTTAAAATTAGAACATTAACTTAATTTTTGCTGCAAGTCTTTTAATATTAGGTTCTGGTAATTTTAGTTATGAAGACGTATAGAGTCGCCACTTTATTTTGATGGGTGATAAAAAAATTCCCAACTTTTTATATCTGTTTCTTTTTATTTTTAATTGTAATGATATAATGATCCATCATGGAAAGTTGAGGTTGTATTCCTTTTTGTTATGAATTTCATTTTCACGTGAATTTCCTAATATATATATATATATATATCTTTCTACAGATTTCATAAACACTGAAGTTCCTAGCTGGGAATTTGAAGCCATAGTAAAATCTATATACCGTTATTCAACTATTAATGATAGCAGTGAGTTCACTTCATCACAGGTAAGAACCAACCAGTCTATGAATATGAATATAAATAAAATAAAATTAAAAGCCCGATAATGTCTCATTATTAGAATGACATTTTTCAATTTAACGTACTAAATTTGATCTCCTTTTTATTAAAACAAATCAATGTGATCCATTAAAATTAATGTACCATCAAAGTTCTTACCAAATCTAGCTTTTGCATTGTAAATATGAAACTGACAACATTTATTGGAAAAAAGTTATAGCATATCAATGATAGACTAGCAATACCAACTACTGCTTTAGAATTTAGAAGCCCACCTCTAAAAGGAAAGTTGGTGTATGAGGAATCAAACAGTGAAGAAGCAATAGTAATATATAGTGCTCCTTTCAAACTTTAGAGCCACTCACTCAATCGTACTTTTTCAATATGTAATACACAGAAGATTGAAGACGTAGGAAATGAGAGCATTAAATCTTCATCCACTGGAGTTGAAGACATTGGCATTGGAGGTGCTGTTGCAACTCACATTGCCAAGGTAGTTGAACGAGATTCCCAGGATGCTGAACAAGGTAATGGGCCTAAGATTCGCTTGGAAGAAGGTTCTGACTTGGTTGATAAAGAAGGTGAAATAGGTGTTGTTTCTACTGACCACATTGTGGCTCCGAGAAATGAAGAACCAGAGCAGGAATTGCAGAAGTTTCCACTTCAGAAATACCAAGAATAGCAACATCATTAACAAACTCGCAAACAGTTGAAAAGCCAACACCTTCAAATGTGAGTCTAATAAATCTTTTTATGAGTATTAGATGAGACTATTGTGATTTTACACCTTTTTATTACTTTGTTTAGCCATTGGTGGACACACAGCACACTAGTGAACCGTGTTTGATGGAGCAGAAAAAACCACTTGGTGAAATTCCAAAGGTAAATGACAAACAAAAATACCATAAATTATTCTAAATTAACATGCATATCCACTTGCCATCAACAATAACCCTACTAGTATATGTCATAGAGAAGTCAAGTCTGCAACTTATTACACCAGAGTTACATATCATTTGTTCTTGCGCAGAGTATCATCTAAAATGGTGTTAAGAAACTCAATGCTTTGCAACTATTGTAGCTTGAAGCTAACGTCTTTTCTGTTATATTTTCTTCTTATTCCTCCCAGAGTGAAATTAAGAGCAGCCAAATTGAGGTACGCATTGCTAAAGAAAGTGAAGGCCATCCTAAAATCATTCAAGACTTTGGGGCCACTGATATCACGAGTTTATTTGCACCAATTGTTGTGGGGAAAGAGGGTGAAGATAAGCTAGTTGGAAAGACCCTTGCTGAGTTAGAAAAGTATCTGAAGATGTCTCTGAAGGATATAGTTAGCTCTGAGACTAACAGCCTTCGTCTTTTGTCTGCTCTTAATTTCCTGTCCAACCTTCCTTTCAAAGATGTGAAAGTATCAGATGGACTCAAACATATTATAGACACTATGCACCGACACTTGCCAAGCATTCTATTCTCCTTTAAGCAAGGCTTTGCCACCACTGCCAAGTTGGCAGAACTTGAAGCTCGTGCGAATGAGGTGACCATTAAAAAGAAGTTCTATGATGAAGTTCAACGGAAGGAAGTAGTTTTGAAGCAACAAATCATTAGATTGAAGGAAGAAATAAGAGTTTGTGAGGTTGCCTTATCATCTCTGGAGGCGGAAAAAAACAAATGCATTGCGGAAACTGTAGAATACAAAACGGAGCTTGAAAATGCGAGGAAAGACGAATCTCAAATGTTGGAGGTGGCTCATAAATGGTCAGTTCTGTGTAGTGAATATGAGCTCAATCGCATGGCTGCTACAAATCGCTCGTGAGGGTTTTCGTTGTTCATTATTATTAAGGTTAATGTCTTATGTTTTTTCTAGTGGTTTATGCTTCAATAAGGTAGCTTGGTCCTAAATTAACTTAATGTGCACCCAACACCACTCATCATATAGTTTCAGTTTACTTTCCAAATTTCGATTGTTCTATTTTGTTGTATGTTTGGTATCTTATTTGTGTGTAAGAGGTTGTTCTTTCTTTCTTCAATGAATGTCTTTTGTCTTCTCTGTAGGGACTACCAATTGTATCATTGTCATTTTGTAATACTTTATTTTTGTTTTTATGTGTGCTTTTGGTTCTAATTTCCCTATCAGTTCACCCCTTTCTGTCTGCATGATTCCATAAAGCATAATAATATTCACTCCAAAGCATTTAAGGGATAAAAAATTTCATGTTCGAGAGTTGAATATATTTTGTAACAATGAAATATTAACTGTCAAAAATTATGACCAAAATAACAACACAGGACCGAGCTCAAAATTAGTAAGGCCAAGCTTAACTTAAAATTAGTAAGGCCAAACTTAAAAATTGATAAATCCAGAGTATTTTACAAACAAGTTCAATTGTCAATACAATAAAATAATCAAATGCATAAATTATTTTAGCGAGAAGACGGCCACCAAGATTCATGGATGATATTGTTGAGCTCAACAAATTCCATTCCTGAAAGAGTGAGGTAACAAGAATTTCATAAAAAAGGTTCAAAAGGGAAAAGGTACAGAGTAGAGAGAGAATTTCACAGAGAGAAGGTTTCAAAAGGAGACAGTATAAGTGCATTACACCTTACGCAGCTAACACTTGCCGGCGCAATCACCTGTGTTCACCCCACACCAACTTCCTCTATCTACGCAATCCCACGGTCACAATTCAAAACGATCGTATAAGTTTCTAATTTCTTTCCATTTTTTCAAATGCACTATCTTATAAAAAATATATTTTGATACAGATTTTTTTATAATATTAGAAGACTAATCCAATATTAGAAGCCTTTGGTAATGCAAAAACATTGAGAAATGACAACTCAAGTCGTTTTGTAAGATCCCTGACTCATGATGTTAATTCTTTAAGTTGGCATTCCTGTGAACTGCTGATACATTCCCTCACTCAGGTCACAGAAACAGTAGAAACAGTTGATATACGGGAATGAATGTGTAGTATTGTGATGTATGCTAATGATAACACCGAGAATGGATGACCGTCTGAAGATTACATCAACAAATTTTCCCCTATATTCCTCTCCAGAGTTCTCTTTCCTACATATCTAACTGATTAGCAATCTCCCACATCCCTCAATTACTTTTGTCCCGTCTGTTTTGGCCAAATATGTTATAATCTAGCAGGGTTAATATAATTACTGATGAGAAAATGAAAAATTGGGTTAATTCCCGCAAACTAGTGTTTAATGTTCATTAGTAATTAAATCCCACTAGTGTGGCATTTAATTCCTATTATATGCGTCATTATTTCCTACAATGAAATCAGTTTCTATCTTCCCATGTGATATTTATATTTCTATGTTCACATTGTTGAATGGTCAAAACAACATGTCACTTCTTTTCTCCTTTTCCCCTTTCCTTCTATCTTTTTTCCTCGAATTTCCTTTTCCCTCAATTTCTTATCTTTTATTTCTTTTTCTCTGGATTCTTTCTCTTTTATTTAATTTTCTCTGAACTCCTTATCATTTATTTATTTTTACCCATCTAGATCATATCAAAATACCCCTAACTTTTTACACTTTCCCAAGATTAGGCCAGTTACCTACTTTGGCTGATGATGTTTGATGCATTTAGTAATATGGGTTGCTCATGTAAAATAAACTTAGTGGACAACCAACCACCCATCATGGGTCTTCCACTTTCTCCAACCATTATCTCCATTGTGCTCCACTACGTTGCCCACCATACCACTACAATTTGGATTTTACTTGAATCCTAGTGTCCACCATTCTACTCCACTACCACTACTTCTTGGATTATTAAGTGTTTGTTCTATTATAAATAGAAGCACCGTGTGTGTGAATAAAAATCAAGGAAGTGAAAGAAAAAAAATATATGGTGCTTGTGTAGTGTGCCGAGTGAAGAGAGAAATAGAGTGTTGTATGTGAGTTTTAGTGTTGTGAGAAAAGAGAGTGAATTGTTGTGTATGTAAGCTTGAGTTTGAAAGTTTCTTAATAAAGAGAGATAATTTTTATAGATACCAACAAATTGGTATCAGAGCTTTCACAGTCTGAGTGTTCGAGTTAAAAAAAGAGAGAGTGAGAAATGGCAAACTTTGCAAACAGTGTGTCTCTACCCCAGTTGTCAAAGAAAGTTAATTATGACAATTGGAGTGTGCAAATGAGAGCTCTTTTGGGATCCCAAGACGTATGGGATGTAGTGGAGAGTGGGTACGAAGAACCCACAGATGATGAAGCACAGACGGTTGCCCAACTTGCAGCATTGAAGAAAACGCGTGTGAAGGATAAATCAGCTCTATACATATTGTACCGAGCTGTGGATGAATCTGGCTTTGAGAAGATAGTAAATGCTAAATCTTCAAAAGAAGCATGGCAGATTCTGGAGAAAGTATACAAAGGTGACAACCGAGTCAAGCAAGTCAGGCTTCAAACTCTCAGAGGCGAGTTTGAAAGTTTGAGAATGGAGGAAAAAGAAAGAGTAACCGAGTATATATCTCGGGTGGAAGCAGTGGCAAATCAAATCTGTAAAAATGGAGAGGAATTGCCAGCCAGTAGGGTGGTAGAGAAAATTTTGAGATCACTAACAGATGATTTCGAAAGCATAGTTTGCGCTATTGAGGAATCGAAGGACCTCTCAACACTCTCAGTTGAAGAGCTTACTGGGTCACTTGAGGCCCATGAACAAAGGAGAAGAAAAATGAAAGAACCTCTTGACCAAGCACTACAAGTGCAACTTGACTTAAGAGGAACTCGGAACACTCAGGGCCAAGATCCTAGAGGAAGAGGAAGAGGTGGCCGAGGACGCGGTACACGTGGCAGAGGTGGACGTGGCAGAGGTGAATTTGAAGCCGACACAAACCAGACCAGACAACAGAATTGGCGTGGTCGTGGTCAAGGAAGAGGTCGAGGAGGTCGATCTAAGTCAGGAATTGAATGCTTCAGGTGTGGCAAAATTGGCCACTATGCAAACGAGTGCAGATCAGGAAATTGCTATAATTGTGGGAAGTCAGGCCACATAGAAAAATATTGTCAGGCTGAAAAGAAAAAGGAAACAAATTTTCTTACTGAGGAAACCAATGAAGAAATTGGGATCTTATTGATGTCAAAAGATCCAGAAGCCGAGCTTGTGCCAAACTGTTCAAACAATTCGGTTTGGTACTTAGACACGGGGGCAAGTAACCACATGTGCGGAGATCAGAGTTTGTTCAACGAACTCATCAAGGTTGAAATCGGACATGTCTCATTTGGAGATGATTCCAAGGTGGCTGTAAAAGGACGTGGAACAATCCGACACATGCAGAAGGATGGACGGATTGGAGAAATAAGGGATGTCTACTATGTTCCCGAGCTGAAAAGTAATATTTTAAGCATGGGTCAAATGATGGAAAAAGGCAACTCAGTTCTAATAAAAGATCGAGTACTATATTTGAAAGATAAAAGCGGTCGTCTGATTGCACGAGTAGAAATGAAGAAAAACCGGATGTATAAGTTGGAGCTGAATATTCTGAAAAACAAGTGTCTGAAGCTTGACGTGAAGGACGAAGCTATGGTATGGCATTTCCGGTTTGGCCACTTGAACTTTGGAGGTCTGACTGAACTATCAGAGAAGCAATTAGTACGCGGACTACCTGATGTAGAATTTGAAAAGAAGTTTTGTGAAGAGTGTGTACTCGGAAAACATCCGAGGACTAAGTTTCCGAAGTCAACTGAGTTCAAGGCAGAAGAACAACTCGGTCTGATACACACTGATCTGTGTGGACCAATCTCTCCTGATTCATTCAGTGGTAAGAAATACTTTATTTCGTTCATAGATGATTTCTCTCGGAAGACTTGGGTATATTTCTTAAAGGAGAAATCAGAAGCTTTTGATGCATTTAAGAAGTTTAGACTAATGGTGGAGAAGGAGACCAGCAAACAGATAAAAGATGTCCGATCAGACAGGGGAGGTGAATTCACTTCAACAAAGTTTAATGAATACTGTGAACAACATGGGATAAAACGATTTCTTACAGCTCCATACTCCCCACAACAAAATGGTGTTGCTGAAAGGAAGAATCGGACCATTCTTGATATGGTTCGAACCATGCTTAAAGGGAAGAATATGCCAAAGAAGTTCTGGGCAGAAGCAGTACAATGTGCAGTTTATGTGCAAAACAGGTGTCCACATACTAAACTAGATGGAATAACTCCACAAGAAGCATGGAGTGGGAGAAAGCCGAATGTCAGCCATTTTAGGGTTTTCGGCAGCATGGCTTATGGTCATGTTCCTACTCAGCACAGAACCAAACTTGAAGACAGAAGCAAGAGATATGTTTTTATTGGCTACGATGAAAAAGCAAAGGCATACAAACTTTATAACCCAATTACAAAAAAGGTTGTTGTAAGCCGGGATGTCCAAGTTAATGAGGAAAGTGAATGGAGCTGGGACAACATGAAGGAGAAGTCCTCATGGAGCTCGGAGTCTGGAGAAGAGAACTCAAAAATATCTGAGAAAGCTGCTGAAAGAAACCTGGAGACTATAGCTGAGAGAATCAACAATTATTCTGATGAAGAAGATGAGCCTGTGCAACCTAGATCTCGAAGTTTACAAGACATTTACAACTCCACTGATGAGGTACATGTAATATGTTTGTTGGCAGGAGCAGAAGATGTCAAATTTGAAGAGGCTGTGATCGATGGAAGATGGAAGAAAGCAATGGACGAAGAAATCAGCTCAATTGAAAAAAATGAAACTTGGGAGCTGACAGATCTACCCATAGGAGCTCAACCAATTGGCTTAAAATGGGTATACAAGAAGAAAATCAATGCAAATGGAGATGTGGAACGTTACAAAGCTCGTCTCGTGGTAAAGGGTTATAAACAGCAAAAAGGAATTGACTATGATGAAGTGTTTGCTCCAGTAACAAGAATGGAGACAATCCGACTGCTATTTTCTTTAGCAGCACAACACAGATGGAAGATACAGCAGATGGATGTGAAATCAGCATTTCTAAATGGAATTTTAAAAGAAGAGATCTATGTAGAGCAACCTCTCGGTTACATGAGAAGAGGTGAAGAAAAAAAAGTGTTGAAGTTGAAGAAAGCATTGTATGGCTTGAAACAAGCTCCTCGAGCCTGGAATGAGAGAATTGACACCTACTTCAAGAAGAATGGTTATGAGCAGTGTCCGTATGAGCATGCTCTATACCTAAAGAAGAACAAAGGAGATATGTTGTTCGTTGCTCTATACGTAGATGATTTAATCTTCATGGGAAGCAGAAATGAGTTGGACGTAGAGTTTAAGAAGGTGATGAAAAAGGAATTTGAGATGACTGATCTGGGTGTTATGAAGTACTTTCTTGGTTTGGAGGTGGACCAAAGCACAAAAGGAATTTTTGTGTCTCAAAAGAAGTATGCTGAGGAGATATTGAAGAAAGCAAAGATGATGAAGTGCAATCCGGTTTCTACTCCTATGGAACCTGGAACAAAACTGTCCAGACACGGAGATGGAAATCGAGTTGATGCAACAAGGTATCGCAGTTTGATTGGAAGTCTGAGGTACTTGACAAATACAAGATCAGACTTGATGCTAAGTGTAGGAATCACAAGCCGATTTATGGAGGAGCCAAGGTATTCTCATTGGAAAGCACTAAAGTGGATACTAAGTGTCAACACCCAATTTCGTCCGGATTGACCAATAGTTTTTTTTGTTGTCATCATGAGTGTCAAATAAAAATAAAAATAAAAATAAAAAAAAAAGTAAAAAAATAATAAAAATTAAAAATGAAAATAAAAAAATAAAAGAGCGTTCGTCCTCTGACGCTCGGCTTCGTCATCTGCTCTGTGCGACCGCTCGTCCATCACCTCCCTTTCTCTACCGAACGTCCTGATGGTATTTTGTTTTGAAAACGGTCGTTCGTCATATGGTGCTGGATTGCGTTCGTCCAATTTAAGTGTTCGGACATTCGACCATTTAGCCTCGCAGGTCTACCACTCGATATCTGTTCAATCTGTAGCGTTCGTTTATGTTATATGAACGTTCGGTTTTATTGAAGTTTTTTCTCAATTGAACGTTCGGCTTGACGGTAGATTGAACACGTTCGTTCTTGATGTTGCTTTTCTGTTATCACTCGTGGTGTCGTTCGTCATAGGAGCTGTCTTGTGTAAGCGTTCGTCCAAAGGTGTACAATCGTTTTTAAGTTGTCGTTCGTTATAGGCGTTCGGTCAAACAGTGTATAATGGTTTCTTAAAATGGCCGTTTGTCATAAGCTGTGCTGACTGGTTTTTAAAGCGGGCCAACGTCCACTTCCACGGTTCCACTTCCCACAATCTTCCAACGTTCCATTTCTACCTTCCCCCATTTCTACCTTCCCCCACTTCTACCTTCCCCCACTTCACCAACCCACTAATTATCTGTCTGCCTCACAATAATTTCCATTTCCACCTTCAGCAAATCAAAGGTGCCGACACTTATGAGCCAATGAAACCCGCCGACAATTTGGGTTCTTTTGCCAATTTAAGCAGAGGGAAATCTATCAATCGGGGGATCCCCGGGGAAGGCACGACCATTTTAATCTTCATTCATCAAACACCACACGGCCACTGCCTAACTTCAAACTCTATCACCTCCAGCGGCCTTCACCTCCAACACTCCCCTATTCCCAACTCCCACTCGTCATTTCCTCCGTCACGCATATCACAGAACCTTATTGCCCCAACCCATTATCCATACTCACTCACTGACACAGCCATCTTGACACTGAACCAGCACCTATTAACTTCATCCATTTCCTACCCGTGATCATCCCCAACACCCGTTACCACCCCAACCACTTCTCCTTTTTCACTTCCCCAAATCAGCATCCTGTTCAAATCAACACCCATCATCTTCATTCACTCATTTTTTCTTCTAGCTCCTGCCTCCCCCGTGACCCATTCACGCCTCACCTTCTTCCTCCATTTTCATCTTCCAACTTCAAATTCAATTTCATCTTTGCAACCCGCAAACTGATATCTCTTACACTCATATGCACCCAACACGGTAAAACGATAAAATAGAAAAAGAGAAGGAAAAGTGGTGTTGCTGGAGATACTTTTGGCATGAAAAAACTCGAAAGGGGAAGAAGGAGAACGGTGCCGGCAGCGTCAGTGGAGAAGCAAATTCCGGTGAAGAAAATGGTGGCCAGTTTCGTCCGTGGTGGCGTTTCATTTGTAAGATGAGAGACGGTGCCTGGGGCGCAGCAACCGGCGACAACTTTGGCCGCGATTAAGGGCGCCGTTGGAGTCCCGATTCGCGACGTCTGGGAGAGGGGAAAGAGCTGCCGCGAGCGAAGAGGAGAAGGGAGATGCGAGGGATGTCTCTGACTTAGAGTGAATGAGAAATGGGAAAGGGATGTGAAAACCCCTAAATGGGATTCTGAGCTGGGACGGGTAATGCCTAGGCCAAACTAATTAAAAGAGAACTTTCCGCACCCCTGGATTATATACCTGCACACCCACTTGCATTCGGGCTTAAGCCCATTCGGCCAACAATTAAAAACAAAGAAGAGAAGAAAAAGAATTGGACCTTGCAAACAGATTTCAGGACGCACCTCCACTTTCGTGTTTACAACCCCAGCATATCCAAAGTTGGAGAAGAAGGGTATTGCCCAAACAAAGGAGCTTCAATTGCATTCGACACCCCTGGTTTTTATCTCTGTACTTCCATTCTTGTTGGGTTTTTGTTTTGCTTTATTTTTTTTTTTTATGAAAGTAAATTTATTTGATTATTTAGTTTTTATTGTATGTAACACTGGTTTTATTTATATCTAGTGAATTGGTTTGTTTCGTTTTGCATAAAAATAATAAAAAATATATAAAACCTTAAAAAACATTCAATGTAATAAATCTCGGTATGAGTACTCGTGCGATCGTACGCATCAGCCTAGTACTTATTGCCCAAATATAAAATAAATAAAAAGCCGTGTGAGTGCTCGTGCGATCGTACGCATCAGCCTAGTACTCATTACGCAAAACAAAGGAAATAAAAAAAGCTGTGTGAGTGCTCGTGCGATCGTACGCATCAGCCTAGTACTTATTACGCAAAACAATAAAAAAAAGTCGTGTGAGTGCTCGTGCGATCGTACGCATCAGCCTAGTACTCATTACGCAAAAAAAAAAATATGAATAATACCATGAAAATACCAAAAACATAAAAAATCTTCAAAAATTAAAAACATCTACTTTTCAAACTACAAACGGTATCGCCTTGGCAGAACTACGTGATCCTTGATTCTCCATCAAAAGTGGAGATACGTAGGAGCAAGGCCAGACCTTGTCAGGTTCACTTTCCCAAAAATCCAAAATCATTTCAAAACAAATCTATCAAACAATTTTCTCAAACAGTTCCAGGACGAACTACGGAACCCTGATTTCTCATTCTAAATGAGAATACGTAGGAGCAAGGTCAATCCTTGTCGGGCCCAAAAAACTAAAAAAATATTGTTTGTTTCTTTAGAGTTTTATTTTAGGGGATAGTTAAACATTTTGAAAACCATATCATATTCGCATATTTAGTTAAAGGTACTGCCTTAGGGCAGGCGTTGTAGGGTGCTAATACCTTCCCTACACGTAACCGATTCCCGAACCAAGAATCTGGTTCTATTTGACCATGCCTTATCATTTTATGGTTTTTCCGTAGTTTTCCAGAATAAACTATGGTGGCGACTCCAAATCTCTTTTCAAAACAAATAATGTTTCTTTTCGGATCGTCGTCCCGTCGCGATTCCGGTTGCGACAGATGGCGACTCCACTGGGGATCACCAGAGAGTCCGGCCATTTAAATTAGATGTGCGAATTCAATGTGGTTTTTCTATGTGTTTTTCTTCCCCTTTTTCTTTATCTTTGTTTGATATTTGTCATAATTGTATCAATATGTTCTTTTGATTATATTGAACCCTAGGGTAGAAAACATGTTATATCTGCCTGGGAATTTTCTGGTTGTTTTGCAGATGAGGGTTTGGGGTGTATAATTGCATTCTCCCTTCACACACACACATCATATGCATATCATGAGTGAGGCCCTATACCCGGGTCTGAGCGCAACTTAGAAATAGAGGGGTTGTGTAGCGGTGTCACTCTGGGATGTACTTCCTGTTTGGCTATCGTGAGAACCCCAGCCAGAGTCTGTTCTTTTCATTTGTGTCTCCACATCTAGTTGATTACTCTGACTGTTGTGGAGAAACAGTGAAAAGAGCCATAGCTCTGGTGGCCTGACTTAAGCATTAGGAAGCTATCCTTGTGAGTGCATATATTTGGCCTTAGAACTTCAGTCATCCAACCTTTGATAAGGCACAAAAGGGAGAAATGTGTTTTCCTATAACCCTCATGTTCGCTTAATAAAAATCACGCACCTTGTACATACCTCTTTATCCTTTTTTTTTTCTTCTTTTTACTTTTTCCTTCTTGCTTGGCCCATGTTCTTTTTTATAGTCTTGTCACGTTTTGTGGATTCTAGTCAAAAATTATAAAGTTGTGATTAAGGCCCTTAAGCTAAAATGGAAATTAACATGGAATTTGAGTCAAGGGGTATAAGAATTTGGTGAGTTTGTCAGAGGGGAAGAATTTGGGAAAATATTAAATGAAAGTCTTGAGGCCAAAGCTCTATACAACTAAATCGGGCAATATACCCATGTCCCGTCCTGGCTGAAGTTTATGGGACCCTTAATCGTTGTTACGAACTTATAGAGGGAAAGATGTTATGTTGTCTACCAGTGGTGTATTTGTGGTTCATTTCCCGTGAGACTGGAGACGCCTTAAATTCCCTGTACCCCATGGACGAATTATTGTAGTATGTAATCGATTACAAGGACATTGTAAACGATTACCCGAGAGAAAATTGGATTTTGTACAAAAAGTCCATCACAGGTACTCAGTCAGGTGAACATGGGTCACCATTGGAAAAAGAAGTGACTTTTAGGCACTTTTGCGCTTGTCTTAGGCTGTTCCTTTGAACCACATGTGAAAAGAGTAAATGAATGGGCGCAACTTTGTGCAAGTTTAAATGAAGAACAAGTTAAATGGTGTGTCCCTTGGGAGCATAGATCGCAGATTACATATCATTGCGGGAGGTATCCTAATGTACCCCTCATGGGTATTAGGTGTTGTATTAATTGCAATCCTGTGTTAGCGCAAAAAATAATTTGAGTATCCTGATAGGATCGCTAACACCTGCATCTCTCGCCACATTGCAGATCATATGAGGAATGAATCTTCGCTGAAATGTTCTATCAAGTTAAAGACAATTGGGGGCAATGTTGTTCGCTTCAATGAAAGGCCCAAGATCATGAACTGTTAATGAAAGTTTCCCTTAGCCAATGAATCACAGAAAGGGTTAAGACAATCAAGTTGTAATTAATTTCCCTTACCCAAATTGCGAAAAGAAATTTCAAAATGATGAGCAGTGGTTAAAAGCAGCAATGACAAAACTAGAGAAGGAATGATTCCATTTAGCTAAGAGGGAACATAAAAGATTGATGAGTCAGATGAAGAAAGAATATGTCGTTGAACAAGGACAAGTTAAAAGAATTGGAAGAGAAGTCTCTCACAGCTAGCTTCCCTTGCCAATGGAGCCATTGAAAACGTCCTTAAGTTCTTAGTTGATGCTGAGTCTGTAATATCAATCATCAACCCGCCTAAGGGGATTGAAACATTCCTCAATTACTGCGAGAAGCTGATCAGACAAATGAAGAATGTGATGACTAAAGCCTGCGATGGTTGACCAAGAATTCCTATGTCTCGCATTTTGGGAAGTTCTGAATGATGAATCACCTTATTGACTCAGTTTCGTGTTAATTTCCAAATTATACCGGGGCAATTATTTTCACAGCTCTATAATTTCTGACTAGAGATTTTGAACTACGTTGTCTGTTCTTTTCATTTTTTTATTTATTCCTTTTTTTTTTAATTTCTTTCAAAAAAAAAAAAAAAAAAAAAAACTAAAATACAGCTAAACATCTAAGACACCCTAAAGGACACGAACCAGTAGCAAAATCATGGAGAACCAAGTAGAAGTTCAAGAGGGAATAGAAGCCCATATCCAACAGCATGGGACGCTCGTCCAGCGATTAGAAGGTCACGCTCGTCCTGCACTTAGAGTTGGACGCTCGTCCAACGAGAGAGTTCAACGCTCGTCCATCGGGAGAAGCCGACGTTCGTCTAGCCAACAGCAGCGGACGCTCGTCCACCATAAGAGTTGGACGTTCGTTCGTGAAGCGGACGCTCGTGGATGCTTGCAGATGCGGACGTTCGGCCACCAAATTGAGTTGAACACTCGTCCAGATTGGACGCTCGTCCAAGAGAAGCGGCCGCTCGTCCTACATTTTCAAGAGGACGCTCGTCTAACCCAAGAGTTCGACGCTCGTCCGGCAACACAAGTGGACGCTCGTCCTATAGATAGTAGAAGACGCTCGTCCACCGAATAGTTGTGGACGCTCGTCCACCAGAAGAGTTGGACGTTCGTTCGTGAAGCAGACGCTCGTGGATGCTTGCAGATGCGGACGTTCGCCCACCAAATTGAGTTGAACGCTCGTCCAGGTTGACATTCGTGACGCTCGTCAAAGAGAATCGGCCGCTCGACCTACATTATCAGAAGGTCACGCTCGTCCAGCAACAAGAGTTGGACGCTCGTCCGGCAACACAAGTTGACGCTTGTCTAAGTGGACGCTCGTCCTGAAAAACGCTCGACATAAGTGGACGCTCGTCAAGATATCGGTTCGTCAAGATTTCAGTGAACGCTCGGGCACGATTTTTTTTTCCAGAGAGCTTCGTGCCCAGGCGCGAATGAAAGGGTGCCAGGTGCGGCTTTTACCGATATGTCTATTTAACCTTAAGAGGCGAAAGAAAAAAACGTCTTTGGTTCGTTGGAGGCGAAATTTCACTGAAAGGAGAGCTTGGAGGACTGCTTGGGTCCTTCATCTTCTTGCATGGCCATGTCGCGTCCCTACGGGTCCAATCGGGCATTGACCGAAGAAATTGCAAATCATGATGAGAAGGTCGACAACTTCACTCCGCTCCCCATGACCCATACTGAGCTATTGATATATCTTCTCCGCAGTAACCTCATGAAGATTTGTCCAAGTCGGCCTATACGACCTCCATACCCAAAGAACTAGGTCGTAAATGCCAGGTGTGATTATCATGGAGGAGCGTGTGGACATTCAACTGAGGCATGCAAGGCTCTAAAGCATAAAGTGTAATTTTTGATCGATTCAGGATGTTTAAGGTTTGAAGAAAGTTAATCCAGCACTGCGGCAAGGTGTGAGTTCACCTCTACAAATGCCATGGACGAGTGAAGAGGACTCTCAGATTATTTGGGAAAGCATAAGTTATTGTAAAAGTTGGAACTGATGTTGTTTTGCTCGAGCTTTAATTTGTCTCACTATGAGGTTTACGCTCATTGATATCACGCTTTCATCTATGAACTGTTAATGTAAACTTTCATTACTTGGTATCTCCGAGGTTTACTGGAAATCATGTCCTAATAGGGTGTCGAAAAAAAAAATAAAATAAAAAAAAAAAAGAAAAAAAAAACAAAAACAAATGAAAATCATGAGTCGCTTGTCTTTATTGCAAATTGCCAAACTCCTGTTTTTTTTTCGAAAATAGCAAATTTGAAAATCAAAAACAAGGTTAGAGTGTCAGATTTTCCCGAATTTGTTGCGAGGCATGTTTTCCATCTTTACAGTTGTGTCAGCGTGTATTTCATCAGGTTTTCCATCAGAGGCTTATCTTGAGCCCATTTCTTCGTTGTTTCATGCAAATAATTTTGAGTTTTATTTCAGTTCTCATCTTTCGAAGTTAATTTTTCCTTATCTTCCTTCATTGTGAATATTTTTTAAGTCCTCTTCTTCATTGTTTCAAGGGTTTATTCGATTGGAATTTTTGTTTAGACTGAAATCAAAAAAAAAAAAGAAAAAAAAACCATAAAAATCTAATTTTATTTCATCATTTGGGCAAGATTTACAGTAAGGTCGAAAAGATGATTTTGAACAAGTGTACCATTCTGAATATACTGAAACGATCTTAACATTTGATAAATAAAATAAATGCATAAAAGAGAAAAAAAGCAGATATAACAAAGAAGTGCAAGGTCACAAATTCAAATAAAATCATAAAAAAAAAAGGAGCAGAAAATAAACAAAAGCAAATAAACAGTGTTCAGGGTTCGATCACTGGTGATCGTTAAGTTACAGACCATGAAAAAAAAAAACAATTCAACGGAAAAATTCCCGAGCTGGTTGCGGTGGTCTGAGGGAGAGCTCCGTCGAGGGAGCTCTGGTCCGGAATGTGAGAAGCATGGGTGGAGCGATTTGTCGTCCGTCCCTGTCGTCGTCAATGATGATTGGAACGGGGAACAAGTCCAACAGCCTCGGCGCCCTCATGATCACCCAGTCGTATTCTTTCCAAAAAAAAAAATAATAAAAGAAAATTTTTGTCAATAATAAGATGAGGAGAATATTTTCCAAAAAAAAAAAAAAAGTTGGAGGTAATCACGATACTTACCATACATGTATAGGGGCAGTTGTGAAAACTGAGTGCCAGTGGGGTCTATCTCCGCTTGCCAGCGCCTGACCCGATTGCCGTGGTTGTTAAACCAACAGTGCACATTGTATTCGCTGACATCTGCGAAAACCCTTAGTCGAGACGCGATCTCGACGACTTGCGCTCGGCTGGGATGTGTGACCCCATGGTTGTAAATATTGGTCATCATTCTGACCTGATCGTCAGTAGGTCGCCACCGCTGACCGGTGTACCTCTCCATCTCCATCTCGCTCATCTTTCCTCTCTAAGTTTTCATACAAAAAAAAAATATAAAAATAAAAAAGAACAAAAACATAACAAAAGCATAAAACAAAAAGTTTTTTCAGTATTTTCTTTATGTGTTTTTGTTTCCTTTTAAGTTTATTTTGTCCGGTCGGTCTTTGTTATTTCAGTGTCTGGTCTCGGATCTGTTTCACGGTCCTTGCAAGAGGGTCCTAAACGGATCTACGTCTTTTTGTCCTTGTCCATATTGTCCATGTTCGGTTCATACAAATATTTTCTTTTTAAGTTTTCTGTTTTTATGGGGTACGTGGCGTTGTTCTACCCGATTGTCTCTGCCATACCTTCAATCGAAGGGAGATAAACGTCTGGTTTCCAGCCTATATACCCCTTAAGTTTAAGACATTTATGTTTTTAAGTGTTTTAAGTTTAGAAATGAAAAAATGAAAAAAAGAGGCAGAAAAGAAAATCGAAAAGGGAACAAGAAAGGCAGAGAAAGCGAAAAGAGAAAGCAGAAAAGAAGAACATAAAGCGTAAAGGGGAGGAGGGAGCGAAAAATTAAAGGAAAGGAAGAGAGATTAAAAGTTCAGAAGACTTACCCGGAAGCGGAAGGCACACAGGAAGAAGCTCGTTGGAGGACTCGGAGGCCTTCGAAGGCACACTGGGGCAGAAGCTCCTCGCAGGAACTCAGACGCTCTCAAAGGACGCTCAAGAGAGAGAAGAGAGAAAGGGAGAGCAAGAGAGGGATGCAGATCGAGAAATGTCGCCCAACGCGGAGGAGCTCTCGACTTATAGCCAAGCAAAGCCACTGTGGCTACAGTTCCGGTCACTGCAACCGTCTGGTGTCGGTTCCGATCTTTCTGATTTCAAATTTCAAAAAAAATTAATTTGAAAATCTGAAAACGGGTAGGGTTTGTTGGGTCAATCCGGCCCAATAAGAGACTTCTTGGATGATCCAATTTCACAAAAAAAAAAATAATAATAAAAAAATAAAAAATATGATAATTAGGAAATGTTCGAAAATAATAAATGGAGTGATGTAAAATTTGAAGTGTTCAAAATTGTTTTTCATTTGCATAATAAAAGACATTTTTCAAGTTCATTGGGCCTCATTGTCAGGTTAACCTTCTTTGAACCCAATTCTTCTGAAATATAAATTTGAGTGAAGAATTATTTTTGCATGTTTGTAATTTCACATCACACCATTTTGTTTGATTTTATTCCTTCTTCTTCTACATTTTGAATAAATCTAAGAATAAAAATATTGAAAAAAAAAATCTGAGAAGGAAAGGGAACAATGCTCGAGCCCATTAGGCCCAATGGCCTTCGTGGTTTTCTCTCGAGTCTACTTCTTTTGAAAATATGTCAAAAATATTTTGTTTTCACATTTTTGCTGTTGAATGACGTTTAGTACATTTGTTCAAATTGTCCTGTGTGATTTTCTTTGAATTAGTAAAAAAAAACAATCTGAGAATGAAAGATAAACAGTTTTTGGGCCCATTAGGCCCCTTTGTCATATGTGGTTTCTCTTGAACCAGTGCATCTGAATTTCTGAAAAATAAAAATACATGTTTATGTAGATTTTGTGTTTTCAATTCATAATGTCCCTTTTCATTTGTGTGAACAAGTATTTGTGCAAAAAAATAAATAGAGGAATTCAGGCCCTTGTTTGAAGATTTTGTCATGGTTGTAAAAAGAATAGTGTTGGGCTCATTGAGTCTAGTAGTGCTGCAAATTTTCTCTAGTTCAATCTTGTGAAATTCTCTCATAACAAAAAAATGAATTTCTTTTAGCTTGTTCCATAAACTATAAAAAATGAAAAAATGTTCTCTTTGTCATCTTCTTGTGATAAGTTCACACGGCTCAGGTCATCTGATCCATTGGGTCAATGTGCCTGGTAAGTCCAACTTCCTTTTGTTACTTCTCCTCAGGTCCGATCCGATCTGGATTTTCCCGTGTCGAAAAGTAAAACGCACCGAAAAAAAATCGAATCAAAATATTTTTTTAAGATGTTCAAACATTTTCGGCCCAACTCGGCCCATTACATGCATATTTCTCATTAATTTCTATTTCTAAAAGATAAAAAACACAAAAACATTTTTCTAATATGTTTAATGTTTTCACATTGTGTAAATGAATAAAACAAAACATTTTTATTTTTCAAACGTTTTTCTAAAATCAAGTTTCCTCATATCAATTTTTGCATTGCTCGCCAAACCGAGTTTCTGCACTGGTTCCCAAGCTCATTTTCCACATTAGCCCGGAAAGTTCATTTTTCATAATGGCTTGCAAAGCCCAGTTTTCATGCTGGCTCGCAAGGCCCAAATTCCAAAATGGCAAAAATCTCAATTTCCATATAAGCTCAGAATGCCCATTTTCCATACTGACTTGCAAAGCTCAGTTTCCATACTGACCCGCAAGTCCCAGATTCCACAAAGGCCAAAAAAAAAAACTCTCAATTTCTACATTAGCCCAGCAAGCCCATTTCCCATGCTGGTCTGCAAAGCTCAGTTTCCATACTGACCCGCAAGTCCCAGATTCCACAAAGGCCAAAAAAAAAACTCTCAATTTCTACATTAGCCCAGCAAGCCCATTTCCCATGCTGGTCTGCAAAGCTCAGTTTCCATACTGACCCGCAAGTCCCAGATTCCACAAAGGCCAAAAAAAAAAAACTCTCAATTTCTACATTAGCCCAGCAAGCCCGTTTCCCATACTGGTCTGCAAAGCTCAGTTCCCATGCTGACCCGCAAGGCCCAGTTTCAATTGGCCAAAAAAATTCCCAATTTCCCCAATGGCTCACAAAGCCTATTTCCCAGGCTGGTCCGCAAAGCCCAATTTTCAAAAAAAAAAAAAAAAAAAAACAAAAATAATCTGCTTTTCAACTAATATCATCATTTTCATTTCATATTACTTTTCTTCATGCATAAAACCAAAAAAAAAAATACGCAAAAGTTGAGTCATTTGTTTTCGATGCAAATCATCCATTTTATGAGATTTCAAAAAAAAAAACAAACAAAATGTAATGGATGTCATAATCTCCTGGAGTCAAATGATCAAATCACATATTCTTAAGAGATATCTGTGTGTGCATTGCTTGGAAACAGCACCCTTCAGCCCTCGCTATACCAAGAGATTGGCCCAATCATGTTCTTGAGCCCAAATAATAAACACCAAGTTTTACACTGGGGCAGATTTTCCATTACCTCCACTGGCTTTCATTTGGGAGATCCTGAAATCCGTTATAAAAAAAAAAGAAAAGAAAAGGACAGTAAAAAATGACTCCTATTGAGATCGTTTAGTCTTGTCTCCTAATTAATCTTTTGAAAATAAAGCAATCAAAATTTGAAATGATGTGTGGCCATTTTTCTTCATCCAAAAACAAAAAAACAAAATATATCCTTTGATACCAAATTTGAGCCAATGAAAAATTTCTTTTCAAAATTTACCCAAACAAGGGTTACCATCATAGTAGAAGTCGACTCAAATTACAAAAGAACACACTTAGTGATCAAATGAAGAGAATTCAGCAAAAGCAAAGCAAAAATTGAAAACATCACAAAGTGATAGCAAACGAAGAATGAAATTTGAGAAAGGACAAAATAGTCAAAGCGGATTTGACAAATAGCTGATACAAGGTGTAGATGGTAACTCTTGTTCAAAAAAATATAACCCACAAAAATTTATTTGAGCCTTTATATCTTTTCTTTCAATACCCCTCAGCCAAAGCCACATTACAAGCCCAATAAAAGTCCACACGGATTGAATAATGGTTGCTTAAATTTTCATAAAGTTTAATTTTCGAGACAAGACAAAATGACTAACAATGCAGTCAAAAAAAAAATGATGAAAATTAAATGTCCAAGGATGAAGAGAACTCCCTATTGATCAAAATTATACAAAGGAAAATTAAGCCAATTGGGGCAATCTTTTCAAGCCAATCCTTTCCATATCCATCACAAATTCCTGAACACATTCAAATCCCATTCAAACTCTTCCCCGATTCCCAAACTAGGGGGCAATTTTGGGCAACTTTATTTCATATGTTTTGGCCCTTTCAAAATATGGTGCAACTTTGTTAGTCTCACATTTGTTTCATCTGTATATTCAAAGTTCGTACCAAGACCGGGGCATCCCTTGTTGGGCCTCTCAGATTTGTCCGTATTTGAAATTCATAGATCCGCCCTTAAAACAAGGGCAGACACTTTGGGGCTTTGTATGATTTTGAGTCCATCTTATCATTCGTAAACCCAAAGTGGGGGGCAACATCTTTTTAAACCTCGCTTAATTGACTCATACCCAAAACTAGGGACAACTTTGTGATTTTCATGTGTTTTGACCCATTCAAAATATTGGGCGTCTTTGTTAATCTTTCATCTGAATATTCAAAGCTCATACAAAGACTGGGGCATCCCTTGTTGGGCCTCCCATGATTTTTGGTTCGCCCCGAACTTCAAAAATCCATCATCACCAAAATTGGGGCAATTTGTAAATCTCACATGATATTCTCACTCCCTGATTCATGACTTATTCCCTCACAATTCCCAGATACATTTGTCCATACCTATCTTTTTACCATACTCCAAACTGGAGCAGCTCCTGAGTATCTACTCCCTTACATTGACATGGGTAACTGTTTTAAGGAGTAAGAGGCCCCAGTAGCCAACCCGATACTCTCCAAATCCTTTCAATCATCATCCACATATTTTTCCAACCCTTGATATCAAGCATGTACACACTGGTATCTCGTCAAGAAATGTGTGGCACACAAGCTTCATTTTGAACAATTGACTTTAGAATTGGACATCCATTGAAAGGAAATTGGAAGTCTAGATCGTCATAAATTGGATAATTTCAAAGGAAACAAATTGACTCTAAAAAAATGTCACAGGTTCATAATCTCCCAATACATCATGTACATATTTTCATCAACAAAGTTTTCCCCTCCATGTACATTACATCAAATTTTCTTTTTCAAAAAGAAAAAAATGCATCAAAGTTTTCCCTTCAATTTCAAAATTACATACTTTCACCAAATCTTCTTCCTTCAAAAAAGACAAAAAAAAAATCAGCAGGCATCAAAGTTTTCTTCTCCAAATTTCAAAATTTACATCAACCAAGTTTCTCTCGCATTTCAAGATCCATATACTTGTACAAAGAGGCAACACCTTGTTTCTTAATTTCAAAATTTTCAAGAAAAATCAAAATCAAAATCAAAAAAAAAATCAAAAAAATATTTTCTCAAATTTCAAAAATTTCAATTTTCAAAACAATCAACCAATTTTACTTTCTGCTATTGGTATCTCGGCCCTCTGCAAGGCAATGGTCGAGCCCAATTTTACTTTCTGCTATTGGTATCTCGGCCCTCTGCAAGGCAATGGTCGAGCCCAATTCTTTTTTCTGCTATTGGTATCTCGGCCCTCTGCAAGGCAATGGTCGAGCCCAATTCTTTTTTCTGCTATTGGTATCTCGGCCCTCTGCAAGGCAATGGTCGAGCCCAATTTTACTTTCTGTCATTGGTATCTCGGCCCTCTGCAAGGCAATGGTCGAGCCCAACAATCAAACTCAAATCATTCACTTCCATAGGGTTGGTACACCCTCCGCGAGGTTTCTACACCTCATCAACTTCATCCATAGGGTTGGTACACCCTCCACGAGGTTAGTACACCTCATTCACTTCCATAGGGTTGGTACACCCTCCACGAGGTTAGTACACCTCATTCACTTCCATAGGGTTGGTACACCCTCCATGAGGTTAGTACACCTCATTCACTTCCATAGGGTTGGTACACCCTCCACGAGGTTAGTACACCTCATTCACTTCCATAGGGTTGGTACACCCTCCATGAGGTTAGTACACCTCATTCACTTCATCCATAGGGTTGGTACACCCTCCACGAGGTTAGTACACCTCATTCACTTCATCCATAGGGTTGGTACACCCTCCGCGAGGTTTCTACACCTCATCAACTTCATCCATAGGGTTGGTACACCCTCCACGAGGTTAGTACACCTCATTCAATTCCATAGGGTTGGTACACCCTCCACGAGGTTAGTACACCTCATTCACTTCATCCATAGGGTTGGTACACCCTCCACGAGGTTAGTACACCTCATTCACTTCCATAGGGTTGATACACCCTCCACGAGGTTAGTACACCTCATTCACTTCCATAGGGTTGGTACACCCTCCACGAGGTTTCTACACCTCATCAACTTCATCCATAGGGTTGTTACACCCTCCACAATTTCTACACCTCAATTTTGTTAGCCTTGTTCATATTTGTTTTAAATTCTCCTGTTTTTCATTGTCCATTTTGAAATCCAGACGAAATTAGTGTTTCTTTCTTTACTTAGCTTTTACTCCAATAATACGAAAATTCAAAATTTTCATATTATTGAGCAATATCTAAGTAAAGAGGGGCAGCTGTCAACACCCAATTTCGTCCGGATTGACCAATAGTTTTTTTTGTTGTCATCATGAGTGTCAAATAAAAATAAAAATAAAAATAAAAAAAAAAGTAAAAAAATAATAAAAATTAAAAATGAAAATAAAAAAATAAAAGAGCGTTCGTCCTCTGACGCTCGGCTTCGTCATCTGCTCTGTGCGACCGCTCGTCCATCACCTCCCTTTCTCTACCGAACGTCTTGATGGTATTTTGTTTTGAAAACGGTCGTTCGTCATATGGTGCTGGATTGCGTTCGTCCAATTTAAGTGTTCGGACATTCGACCATTTAGCCTCGCAGGTCTACCACTCGATATCTGTTCAATCTGTAGCGTTCGTTTATGTTATATGAACGTTCGGTTTTATTGAAGTTTTTTCTCAATTGAACGTTCGGCTTGACGGTAGATTGAACACGTTCGTTCTTGATGTTGCTTTTCTGTTATCACTCGTGGTGTCGTTCGTCATAGGAGCTGTCTTGTGTAAGCGTTCGTCCAAAGGTGTACAATCGTTTTTAAGTTGTCGTTCGTTATAGGCGTTCGGTCAAACAGTGTATAATGGTTTCTTAAAATGGCCGTTTGTCATAAGCTGTGCTGACTGGTTTTTAAAGCGGGCCAACGTCCACTTCCACGGTTCCACTTCCCACAATCTTCCAACGTTCCATTTCTACCTTCCCCCATTTCTACCTTCCCCCACTTCTACCTTCCCCCACTTCACCAACCCACTAATTATCTGTCTGCCTCACAATAATTTCCATTTCCACCTTCAGCAAATCAAAGGTGCCGACACTTATGAGCCAATGAAACCCGCCGACAATTTGGGTTCTTTTGCCAATTTAAGCAGAGGGAAATCTATCAATCGGGGGATCCCCGGGGAAGGCACGACCATTTTAATCTTCATTCATCAAACACCACACGGCCACTGCCTAACTTCAAACTCTATCACCTCCAGCGGCCTTCACCTCCAACACTCCCCTATTCCCAACTCCCACTCGTCATTTCCTCCGTCACGCATATCACAGAACCTTATTGCCCCAACCCATTATCCATACTCACTCACTGACACAGCCATCTTGACACTGAACCAGCACCTATTAACTTCATCCATTTCCTACCCGTGATCATCCCCAACACCCGTTACCACCCCAACCACTTCTCCTTTTTCACTTCCCCAAATCAGCATCCTGTTCAAATCAACACCCATCATCTTCATTCACTCATTTTTTCTTCTAGCTCCTGCCTCCCCCGTGACCCATTCACGCCTCACCTTCTTCCTCCATTTTCATCTTCCAACTTCAAATTCAATTTCATCTTTGCAACCCGCAAACTGATATCTCTTACACTCATATGCACCCAACACGGTAAAACGATAAAATAGAAAAAGAGAAGGAAAAGTGGTGTTGCTGGAGATACTTTTGGCATGAAAAAACTCGAAAGGGGAAGAAGGAGAACGGTGCCGGCAGCGTCAGTGGAGAAGCAAATTCCGGTGAAGAAAATGGTGGCCAGTTTCGTCCGTGGTGGCGTTTCATTTGTAAGATGAGAGACGGTGCCTAGGGCGCAGCAACCGGCGACAACTTTGGCCGCGATTAAGGGCGCCGTTGGAGTCCCGATTCGCGACGTCTGGGAGAGGGGAAAGAGCTGCCGCGAGCGAAGAGGAGAAGGGAGATGCGAGGGATGTCTCTGACTTAGAGTGAATGAGAAATGGGAAAGGGATGTGAAAACCCCTAAATGGGATTCTGAGCTGGGACGGGTAATGCCTAGGCCAAACTAATTAAAAGAGAACTTTCCGCACCCCTGGATTATATACCTGCACACCCACTTGCATTCGGGCTTAAGCCCATTCGGCCAACAATTAAAAACAAAGAAGAGAAGAAAAAGAATTGGACCTTGCAAACAGATTTCAGGACGCACCTCCACTTTCGTGTTTACAACCCCAGCATATCCAAAGTTGGAGAAGAAGGGTATTGCCCAAACAAAGGAGCTTCAATTGCATTCGACACCCCTGGTTTTTATCTCTGTACTTCCATTCTTGTTGGGTTTTTGTTTTGCTTTATTTTTTTTTTTTTATGAAAGTAAATTTATTTGATTATTTAGTTTTTATTGTATGTAACACTGGTTTTATTTATATCTAGTGAATTGGTTTGTTTCGTTTTGCATAAAAATAATAAAAAATATATAAAACCTTAAAAAACATTCAATGTAATAAATCTCGGTATGAGTACTCGTGCGATCGTACGCATCAGCCTAGTACTTATTGCCCAAATATAAAATAAATAAAAAGCCGTGTGAGTGCTCGTGCGATCGTACGCATCAGCCTAGTACTCACTACGCAAAACAAAGGAAATAAAAAAAGCTGTGTGAGTGCTCGTGCGATCGTACGCATCAGCCTAGTACTTATTACGCAAAACAATAAAAAAAAGTCGTGTGAGTGCTCGTGCGATCGTACGCATCAGCCTAGTACTCATTACGCAAAAAAAAAAATATGAATAATACCATGAAAATACCAAAAACATAAAAAATCTTCAAAAATTAAAAACATCTACTTTTCAAACTACAAACGGTATCGCCTTGGCAGAACTACTTGATCCTTGATTCTCCATCAAAAGTGGAGATACGTAGGAGCAAGGCCAGACCTTGTCAGGTTCACTTTCCCAAAAATCCAAAATCATTTCAAAACAAATCTATCAAACAATTTTCTCAAACAGTTCCAGGACGAACTACGGAACCCTGATTTCTCATTCTAAATGAGAATACGTAGGAGCAAGGTCAATCCTTGTCGGGCCCAAAAAACTAAAAAAATATTGTTTGTTTCTTTAGAGTTTTATTTTAGGGGATAGTTAAACATTTTGAAAACCATATCATATTCGCATATTTAGTTAAAGGTACTGCCTTAGGGCAGGCGTTGTAGGGTGCTAATACCTTCCCTACACGTAACCGATTCCCGAACCAAGAATCTGGTTCTATTTGACCATGCCTTATCATTTTATGGTTTTTCCGTAGTTTTCCAGAATAAACTATGGTGGCGACTCCAAATCTCTTTTCAAAACAAATAATGTTTCTTTTCGGATCGTCGTCCCGTCGCGATTCCGGTTGCGACACTAAGGTATGTAAAGGGAACCATGTCTTTTGGATTATTGTACACCAACTCAGATCATTACCGGCTTAGTGGATATTCAGATAGTGATTGGTGTGGAGATATAGATGATAGAAAGAGCACAACTGGCTATGTTTTCTTCATGGGAAATACAGCATTTACTTGGCTATCAAAGAAGCAACCCATCGTGACGCTATCCACATGTGAGGCTGAGTATGTGGCAGCATCCTGGAGTGTCCGACATGCAATATGGCTCAGAAACCTGTTGAAAAGTTTGGAGATAATGCAAGAAGAAAAGGTATTGATCCGAGTAGATAATAGATCGGCAATTGAGTTAGCAAAGAACCCGGTAAATCATGAGAGAAGCAAGCATATTGATGTTCGTTTTCACTTCATCCGTGAAAAGTTGAAAGAAGGAAGCGTGGAACTTGAACATGTAGAGAGCAAGAAGCAAATTGCAGATATATTCACGAAACCATTACCAACAAGGTCATTTCAAGACTTAAGGAAGTTGATCGGCATGATAGAAGGATACAAAGTCCATTAAGTTTATGGAGGAGTTTTGTAAAATAAACTTAGTGGACAACCAACCACCCATCATGGGTCTTCCACTTTCTCCAACCATTATCTCCATTGTGCTCCACTACGTTGCCCACCATACCACTACAATTTGGATTTTACTTGAATCCTAGTGTCCACCATTCTACTCCACTACCACTACTTCTTGGATTATTAAGTGTTTGTTCTATTATAAATAGAAGCACCGTGTGTGTGAATAAAAATCAAGGAAGTGAAAGAAAAAAAATATATGGTGCTTGTGTAGTGTGCCGAGTGAAGAGAGAAATAGAGTGTTGTATGTGAGTTTTAGTGTTGTGAGAAAAGAGAGTGAATTGTTGTGTATGTAAGCTTGAGTTTGAAAGTTTCTTAATAAAGAGAGATAATTTTTATAGATACCAACAGCTCACAGCTTCTAGTTGTGCTTCTCTTTCTATATTAAGCTGTGATCCCATTTCCTTTTGATTCTGAAATTTTTTTCATTTGGTTGAATGTCACGGGGAAAACTCATTGAGATTCACTTCAGTGAAACTGGAAAAATCTCCGGTGCTAATATTCAAACATGTAGGTTTTATTCTGTTTAAAAGTTGAAACCATGTGCCTTTTTTCCCACCAAAGTTTGCAACTAACCATTGTGGTAAATGTTTGTATCTGTGTTGGAATATGTGATTATCCTTGGATGACCAAAACAGTCTTGCAGGAAAAGGTAATTCTTCTTCAGAGCTATTTTTTGTTATGCATCAACTCTCTCATAGGCTTAGACTTCTAGGTGGAGACTTCTAGGTGGAGACACATTAATGGTTTTATAATACATTTCTAAGTATTTTTGGTTTTACATTGTGCTTGTGTTGCATCAGTTAACACTAGTTTTATTTGGTATGTGAACAGTTTGTATCTTATTTAGTGTTTGATCTCCCCTTTTTTGTTCCTTATCTAAACCATATGATTTTAATATGGTATTAAAGTCTATGACCTGGTGGATAGGATCAGGAATTTGATCCTTGTACCTGTTCTTCTAGGTAAAATTTGAATTTTAGCCCAATACAAGAGGCACTTTGCATTGTCTTACAAAGAAATTCGTCATCCATCCATTACTGGACATCTTAAGGTCGTAGGAGAATTAGTCCTTGATTTCATTTTGATCTGATAATTTCTATTTACATTTTCATGTCTAAATTTTGGTACATATGTTTTTAACATGTATTAGATGCCTTAATGTGTTTCAAGTTATTCAATACCTGTTTACAAGTGACCTTTTCTCTGGTTCTTATAGGTCTGTTCCATGTAGCCAAATTGATAGGCTGTGACATTGAAGATCTCAAGTTGACTCTATCTACTCGCAAGATGAAAGTTGCTGGAGGGAAGTAGGAGGATAGTCGTGTGAGTATAAGAGTAGACTTTGTAGATATTTATAAGGGTTTAGTAGAGTATTTTTATTTTCTTAAGTATATTTTTTATGGTTGTCGGTCAAACAATGTATTTCTTTATGGCCACCTTGTTTGGGTGACAACCTTATTTTGTATACCTTTCATATTAATTGCAATTAACTTTCACCTGTTCATTCTTTGTACTTTTTTCTTGCACGGTACTAATCTCACATTAGGATTTATTGAGCTTTTAACGAAATGACATGACGCTCGATTAACGCTTAATGTTGTATGATAACTTAGCGAATTTTAACAATTTATTGTAGCTAAAATAAAGTCGTTTGTTAAACTTTTATTTTGGGTGTTTGGTAAGAACTTTCACTCTTAATGATACTGCAAGAGTTTGCAAAGAATGTTATTTCTCAATCGGTTTGGAGGTTGTTAAGAGTTTACGAAAAATGTTCCCTAATCAATTTGTGTGATATGCGACAAGCGTTCACGAAAAATATTCCTTACTCATTAGTTTGAAGGTTGTTTAGAGTTCACGAAAAATGTTCCCTAATCAATTTGTGTAGGGTGCGACAAGAATTCATGAAGAATGTTCCTTGCTAATTGGTTTAGAGGTTTTTGGGAGTTTACAAAGAACGTTTCCTAACAACCTGTTTAGATGTGACAAAAGTTCACGAAAAATGTTCCTTGTCGATCAGTTTAGAGGTTGTTGGGAGTTCATGGAGGACGTACTCTAACAACCTATTTTGGACGGACTTGACTCGATCATTTGCACACGAGAAGTAGATGAAATTGATTTTATTGCTTTTGGTAGATAATTACAAAGTGTTTTAACTAAAATAAAACTTTAGATGCCAGGAATTCCAGGTGTTGGGGATGGTTGAGCCGCAAGTGCTCAAACTGATAAGCTCAATTATTCAAATCTTCAACGATTTTGAACGGTCCTTCCCAGTTTGGTTCTAACTTGCTGTGAGTGGGCTTCTTTCGAGCTTAACACGTCTTCGTTCAAATTAAGTCTCCTTCACGAAAATGCCTTGACTTCACCTTCGTGTTATATCTTTTGACGATTACTCGCTTGTAGGCTTCTACATGTATGGTTTCCGCTTCTCTCTTTTCTTATAGGGTGTCCAACTCCACTAGTAGATGAGCTTCACTGAGGTCCACATTCTCGAATTTCCGCCTAAGAGAAGGCTCGTCCACCTTGACAAGAAGATTTTTGACAACTTCGTACTTGCCACAATAAAAAGGAGTAACTGAGAAGAAGAACCAAACTATTCTAGATATGGTTCGTACAATGCTAAAAAGTAAGAATTTGTCAAGGAAAATTTCTGGATAGAAGTAGTACAATGTGCCATTTATGTGCTAAATAGGTGTCCATATGTAAAGTTGAATGAAAAGATACTACAAGAAATATCGAATAGATAGAAGTTGAGTGTGTCTCACTTCAAAGTGTTCGACAATATGGCATATGGTCATCTAGTGGCTCAACAAAGGACAAAACTTGATGACAAAAGCAAGAAGCTTGTGTTTAATGGTATGATGAAAATGCTAAAGCTTACAAGTTGTTTGACTTAATAAACCAAAAGGTGGTTGTAAGTCGTGATGTTCGACTAGATGAAACTAATGAGTGGAGATGGAACAACTTAGTGGAATAAATCAGTGAAAGTAATAGCTCGTCATTTGCTATACCACCAGTTATAACAAAATTCGAAGACTGATGTTGAGGATGAACCACAACGACCCAGAATGCAATTTTTTTAAGATTTATATGAATTCACTGAAACGGTACATATTATTTGTCTTTTAGCAGATTTAGAGAACATAACTTTTAGCATATTTATGAGAACCAACATTTTCATAATCCACAATAGAGATGAACCCTAGTTCGCAAGCTCCACCGACAAAAATCACAGATATGTTGGATTGATTTGTAGGTTTGTGATTATAAACAAAAAATAAAAAATAAAATTATTTTCTATTTAGAAAAATGTGACTGTGTCAACTTTCTTTATCGGTTATAATTAGAACTAAGTATAAAAAGTTTTCTTATTTATTACAAAATGTTACTGTCTACTTTCTATACTTATGTATAAAAAGTATTATCTTATTTACATGTCATCTTGACATTGTTTGTAATTGTAATCGTATAAAAAGTCTTTTAAAAAGTGTTTTTTGCATTAATGAATTTTGTTAGCTAAATTTAAATTAAATAAATTTAATGGATTGTTTTATGGGTGATTTATTTATTCATGAGAGTTTTATAAGTTTTAAAGTGCAGAATCAAGAATTTATTATATTGGTTGATGGGTACTAATTATGTTATATATATATAAATTAAGAGTGTGATATTGTTCATGAATAAGGTACATGACATGCAGGCAAAGGAGAAGAGAAAAATAACAAACACTCTTGTGCTTGCAAGATGAAAAATGGAGATGCTGAAAGAAATAAAATGAAGGCGCTGCAAGATAATGCAAGATCCGGAAAGAGAGTATTCTATTCAAAATACATTAACTGGAAATGTATTACAAAATACTTTTTGATTTAATTTTTTTAAGATGTACATTCTTTACTTTTTTTTTAAATATATTCTAAAATATGTAATTTATAAGACATTTTTAAATTTGAAAATGTATTGCAAAATATATTTTTTACATTGGAAAATATCTTTCGGATTAATTAAACAAGAAGTCAGGAATAATTTTTACCTTTTTATTATAATTTTAATAAATTCTAATCGTTTCCTTTTCAATGGAAGCTGTAGATCTGTTTGTTTGTTTTTGTGTTTAAAGAGTAACTTAACGTTTGAGCATCTCTGTGTACTGGACCACGGTTTGAAGTCATGGATGACCACTTGTTTCTTTCTCGCCATTGCTCTCTGCATATTTGTTAAAGGAGGTAATCTAAGCTTACCTCATTTTCCACTTCCAAATTAGTTAGATATCAACTACACCTTCTTCTTCTCTTTTTTACTGAACTTCAAAGGCAACAAACAGAGTATAAACAGAATTATATAAAACTATGTAAAAACAAAAAACTGAAAAGATAATAAAATCTTCTCACATAAAGTTAAATTATAATATTTTCTTAGTTTAATTAAGTTATGAATCCTGATAAATCTATTAACTTTCAATTAAGTCTCTAATAAATTTTTATAGTCTATTAAATATTTAATAAAATTGTATTTTCCAATTAAGTTCTTAATGTTTAACTTTTTAGTTAATTATGTAACGTGACTATAAAGTGCATAATAAAACATTTTTTTTTTGCACCGCCATGTTTGTTGGAGCTTTTTAACATTGTTAGAAACTTTTTTTTTATCGATTTTGGTCACAGATATTTTTTTGGTAAAGAAATTACAAACGAGTTTGAGAATTTATTAATATTGGATTGTGAGATATAAAATTATATTGTAAAATTATAAAATCATAAAATTACAAAATAATAAAATCATGATTTCATAATGTAACATCCCAAAATTTCAGTAATTACTATAAATCAGGATTAATTACATTTAACAGTAACATAAACAGTCTTTGCATTAATACAGGATAAAAAGAAGCCGAACGGCGTCAGTACGTACGCTCAAAACATAATTCAGCGATAAACAGGACGAACGGTTTTACAAAACATTTAACCGCACGTCCAACTATTCTACCATTTACATCACTATTCTAACGAGCGCTCTAAGGCTCGGCCTTGACTTCTACTTCAACCAGATTTGCATCTTCCAAATTTTCTTCTTCCAGCATTTCTTCAAGAGATGCTCCACCATCTGCTCACATCCACACGGATGATAATTGCAAGACAAGACGAACGTACATGGACAGTGGACAACACAATGGAAATGCAAGGGTAAGCTTATAATATTTAATTTATACAATCAACACATACATTTACATTTAAATCCACACATACATTATGTAACTTATCACTTAGCAATCATAGAAATACGTATATAAGACAGACCGTCCTTGTATGAACCATGTAGTTACAAGCGTCCTTGCACCCGAGTGGTGTAGTAACTGATCTAATCTCACAGCTGCCACTCGAGGTTAACCCTATCTGTCCGAAGTACTCAATGGACTAGGGCCTCCTGCTATTTCCACGCATGACTACCCCCTTCTACTTGAAGAGGAGTATCACGAAATATCAGGATGGACCGCGAGGCTTAACTTATCCATGTTCATACTTTACCAATTTCAATATTTAACACATCTGAGACGTTCCACCTTGGAACGCTCGTTCAAATTCCATAATCATAAAATCACTTGGTATAACGTTCGCACTGTAATTTATCATAATTCATAATCAATTTCATCTTTAACTTTAAGAGTACAAAAGAACGAACGTTGAGTCCTTTGAAGAGATAGGACGATCGTTCAAATATAGTACTGGGTGGACAGACGTGACTCTCTGTTTGACCAATTAAATGCACTGACTCAATGTGAAGTGTATTGGTACTTAGAAGATTTCAAAATAATTACCTTGGACCAGATTTAATATAAGAAGAATACTCAATAAGACTTAGAAATTTTCTTTGTACAATTTGGTATATACTGAACGGATGTCAGTATTTGAACGAACGTAAGATAATGAATATTGAAATATTTGGACGAACGCTATTTACGTTCGTTAAGAAATTTAGAATAAGGACGAACGTTCGATATGAGGCCGAACGCTATCAAAGACGAACGCTCGACATAAGGCCGAACGCTATTAAAGACGAACGCTCGACATAAGGCCGAACGCTATTAAAGACGAACGCTCAACATAAGGCCGAACGCTATCAAAGACGAACGCTCGACATAAGGCCGAACGCTATTAAAGACGAACGCTCAACATAAGGCCGAACACTATCAAAGACGAACGCTCGACATAAGGCCGAACGCTATTAAAGACGAACGCTCGACATAAGGCCGAACTTTATGAAATTGTAAAGTTTCAAATATTTATATACAGTTGAGCTAAACGAACGCTCAGGCATTCCAATGGGGACGCTCGTTCACGAGCAGAATTCTTTCCAAATGAAGGAATCCCATTCTAAGTTATTTTAAGGAAAACCGAACGGTATAAGACCGTACGGTGACGAGCGTTATTTATCAAAGGGGATGATATGAATTTCAGGTTTTTCAATCTTAACAGAATTTTCCAGATTTCAAATTCGTAAACTTTATAACTTTCATTTCCAGATTTAATTCACCTTGAACATCATCATCATACAGATCTCATCATTTTAATCATTCCAACTATACAATATTCAAAATCCGTTCATACCTATCCAAATCAACATGCATTTCAAACCACCAAAACATATATAATACATGCAAACAGTGTTCGTTCATGACAGATAAATCAACATACGTCTTATACAACCAAATCAGATCATACAACAGCAAGTATAAATTAAACATATAAGCTTCCCTTACCTGGATAGTAGTGAACGCTTAACAGTGTAACGTGATTCTGCCCAACTATGACTTTCTACCCGTCAAGCTCTTTCTTACGCTCCTTAACTAAATTTAACCA
This sequence comes from Vigna angularis, assembly GCF_016808095.1. Taxonomy (NCBI): domain Eukaryota; kingdom Viridiplantae; phylum Streptophyta; class Magnoliopsida; order Fabales; family Fabaceae; genus Vigna; species Vigna angularis. The sequence goes on from NC_068979.1 coordinate 31,038,447, forward strand.
AAGGAAACTCAGAAACTCAGATTTTTATCCTTGCATGCAACCGAAACCCTAGTATTCCAGAAACCTAAGGACGAGCTATGTAAGGGGACTTACCAGTTTCAGTACTTGAAGCTGTTCGGTCCAGTGGATAGCTCTCAGTGCTACGACCGTTCCTACGGTGCTGGAAATGGGATCGGAGGAGAAACGTGAGAATTACAGTAGAGAGAAGTTTAGGGTTTCTAGAGAGAAGTTGGAGAAGATGAATGGTTTGGTTTCTGAGGAAGAAGATGAATGGTTCAGGTGAGAGAATTTTTCAGAAAATTTGATTTTGTTAAACTCACGTTCGTCTGAACGAACGTCTCTCACGTTGACACCTGCACACCAAACTCTGAATTGGAAGCTTCCAACGTGACAAGTGGCGTGCGTGCATGCAGAGATTGGTGCGTTTTTAATGCACTGGTGTGTGTGGCGTGGTGCGTGTTTCAGAGAAATGATGGGCGTGGTTCTTCGTGCACGTCAGAGAGGAATGGGATCAGATTAGAGAGTGGGTTTTTAATGGCTGGGAATGACGTGGCGTGCATTAATGGTGAGGTGTCAGGATTAGTTGGGGCTAATTATTAGGGGTTTCACATTCTCCCTAACTACAAAAATTTTCGTCCTCGAAAATTTAGAACTTACCCGCGAATAAGTGTGGATACAAGTCCCTCATTGCACTCTCCACTTCCCAAGTTGAGTCACCAGTCTTAGCGTCCCACACTATCTTCACCAAACGAACGTCCTTTCCTTTATGTAGCTTGGTGCGTTCATCTTCAATGCGGACTGGTTGTAACTCCAACGTTCGGTCTTGGCGCAGTTGAATATTCTTCAGCTCCAAGACATGAGAGGGATTAGCTATATATCTCCTAAGTTGAGACACATGGAAGACCGGATGTAGATTTGATAGTTGAGGAGGCAAGGCAAGCTCATAAGCTACTGGTCCAATCTTCTTCAAAATCTGGTACGGCCCTATGAACTTGGGAGACAGCTTCTTTGGACGAACCACTCTGCCTACTCCAGTGATCGGATTTAGTCTTAAGAACACGTGGTCTCCTGCAGCAAACTCCAATGGTCTTCTTCTTCTATCCGCATAGGATTTCTGCCTGCTCAAGGACGTCTTCAATCTATCTTGGATCAATTTAACTTTCTCGGTGGTTTGTTGGATGAGCTCAGGTCCGGTTAGCACGTTCTCTCCCTCTTGGAACCAGCAAAGTGGCGTTCGGCATTTCCTCCCATAGAGAGCTTCAAACGGCGCCATTCCAATGCTAGCTTGAAAACTATTGTTGTACGTGAACTCCACCAGTGGCAAGACTTCATCCCATGCGCCTAAGTGATCTAGGACGCACGTCCTTAGTAAATCTTCCAGCGTCTGGATGGTACGTTCAGACTGGCCGTCCGTTTGTGGATGATATGCTGAACTCATCTGCAGTCTGCTTCCTAATTCACCTTGTAACGATTGCCAAAACCGAGATGTGAATCTCGTGTCTCGGTTGGAAATGATACTTGAAGGCACTCCATGAAGACGAACGATCTCATTGATGTACAACTTAGCCAAATTTGTCATTGACATCTTCAAATTCACGGGCAGGAAGTGGGCGCTCTTCGTTAGTCTGTCCACGATCACCCAAATTGAATCATGATTCCTAACCGTTCGTGGCAGATGAGTCACGAAATCCATGGAGATGCCATCCCACTTCCATTTTGGAATCTCCAACTGTTGAAGTAATCCACCTGGTCTCTGGTGTTCGGCCTTTGCACGTTGACAGGTTAAGCAGGATGCCACAAAACGAGCGACATCACTCTTCATTCCCGGCCACCAGAACGAACGTCTAAGATCCTGATACATCTTAGTCATACCAGGGTGTATGCTAAGACGACTATGATGACCTTCCTCCAGAATAATCCTCTTCAGCTCGCCATCATTCGGAACGCACGTTCTGCCCATGTAACGCAACATGTCGTCCGTTCCCGTATTGAACCACTTAGCTTGATCCGTACCGAGCGCGCTTAAGATCTTTACCAGCTCTTCATCCTCGCGTTGCTTCATCCAAATCCGATCAAACACATCGCTAGATATGCTAAGGCTACAACACTTGATGCTTTTCGGTTCTAATTCGAACTGTAACCTTAGATCTCTGAAACCCTCCACTAAACTTAACTCTTTCACCATCATAACCGAGACATGCACTGCCTTCCTGCTTAGAGCGTCCGCCACTACATTGGCCTTCCCAGGATGATAGAGCAACTCAAACTCATAGTCTTTTAAGAACTCTAACCAACGTCTCTGCCTCATATTCAGCTCCTTCTGATCAAACAAATACTTGAGGCTCTTGTGGTCACTGAAAACTTGGAACGTTGATCCGTATAGATAATGTCTCCAAATTTTTAGTGCAAAGACGACCGCTGCCAATTCCAGATCGTGCGTTGGATAGTTGCGCTCGTGAATCTTCAACTGACGAGACGCGTACGCTACCGCTCGTCTCTCTTGCATAAGCACACAGCCCAAACCTTGGTGAGACGCGTCACAGTAGACTTCAAAAGGCTTGGACGTGTCCGGAATGATTAATACAGGAGCACTCGTCAACTTCACTTTCAACTCCTGGAAACGCTCCTCACACAAGTCAGTCCAAGCGAACGGCTGGTCCTTTCTAGTCAACCGGGTAAGCGGAGCCACTATCTTGGAGAATCCCTCTATGAAGCGTCTATAGTAGCCCGCAAGTCCAACAAAACTCCTCACTTCCGTGACCGATCGCGGGCTCTTCCAATCCAGCACTGCTCGCACCTTAGATGGATCCACTGAAATTCCTTCAGCCGAGACCACATGGCCCAAAAACTGTACCTCCTTCATCCAAAATTCACACTTGGACAGTTTTGCATACAATTCCTTTTCCCTCAACACGTTCAGCACTGCCCTCAAGTGTTCTTCATGCTCGGCTTGTGTCTTAGAATAGATGAGAATATCATCTATAAAAACGACCACAAACTTGTCCAAGTATGGCCGGAAGATGCGATTCATATAATCCATGAACACTGCAGGAGCGTTCGTTACTCCAAATGGCATCACTACATACTCGTAGTGTCCATAACGCGACCTGAAAGCAGTCTTCTGGATGTCGTCCTCCTTCACCCTGATTTGGTGATACCCCGAACGTAAATCAATCTTAGAGAACACCGTTGCCCCATGCAGTTGGTCCAACAAGTCATCAATCCTTGGCAACGGATATTTGTTCTTGATGGTCAGCTTGTTCAATTGTTTGTAGTCTATACATAACCGAGAGCTGCCATCCTTCTTCTTCACTAAGAGCACAGGCGCTCCCCAGGGCGATACGCTCGGTCTTATGAATTGCTTCTCCATTAGTTCTTCAATCTGATTTTTGAGTTCAACCAACTCTGCAGGCGCCATACGGTACGGTTGAACAGATATAGGGGCTGCTGTGGTCACCAGGTCAATGGTGAATTCAATCTCACGCACAGGAGGTAACCCTGGTATTTCTTCTGGGAAAACGTCCTGGAATTCGTCCACAACCGTTCGTCCCTCAGTGCACCTAATGGACGAACGCTCAAAACCCTCATCTGCACTCCCTCGGTCTTCATGCGTCATGATCAAGAAACAAGCCGCGCCTTCCATAATGTCTTCTTTCAATTGACCGAGCGTCACACTCAACTCCTCTTCATCTTCTTCAGGAAAAATTAACTTCTTGGCTCCACAATCTATGAGAATGCGATTGGTATTTAGCCAATCCATTCCCAGAATTACTTCTAAGTCTTTGAGAGGCAAACAGATGAGATTCACCTTGTACCTACGTCCTTCTACCTCAATAGGACATCTAACACACATGGTAGACGTCCTCACTTCACCCGCAGCTGGTGTTGACACCACCAGATCAAAATGCATCTCGCTCTCAACTATCCCCAACTTATCAACGCACGCCTTCGATATGAAGGAGTGTGTTGCCCCCGAATCAAACAACACACAACATTGCATTCCATATAACAAGCACGTACTGGTGATAAGTGTACCTGAACTCGCTGCTTCCGCCCCAGTAAGTGCATATACACGCCCAACAGCTTGGGCTCGCCCACCTCTTCCTTGTTGATTCCTTCCAGCGTTCGGCGGCCTCATTACTACGCGTCCACCCATGTTGCACTCGTTCTCCAGATGACCATTCCGCCTACACCGAGTGCAATATTTCACTCCACACTTAAAACATACAACGCTACCTTGCTGCCCAGACTGTCCAGCAGGGACCAAGGCTTGAGATCCACTCGCGTTAACTGCTAGACGAGCATAAGGGGATCCTCTCTGATTCGCATTTACCCTTGAGACAATCGGCCCCCTTGTTGTTTGCTGTTTCTTGTGTCGTTCCGCTTCCGCCATGTTCTTCTCCAACACCTTGGCCCTCTCAACCATGGCAGGAAACGTTCTTATGCACAGGCTTGAAATCATCACCTTCAAATCACTCCTTAAACCGTTCTCAAACTTCCTACACTGCCACTCTCCACTGGTGGCCAGTGTATTAAACCGAATAAGGTGCTTGAACTTATTGGTATATTCAGAAACTGACATTCCCCCTTGAACCAGCTGTAAAAACTCAACCTCCTTTGCAAAACAGACGCTGTCAGGGAAGTACTCTTCATAGAACTTGTTTCTGAACACCTCCCAAGTAACCGGCTGGTGAGCGTCCGTTAGAATGGCTCTGGCGCTCGCCCACCAGTGGCTCGCTTCTCCAGTCAGCAAGTACTCCGTATACGCCAAGCGGTTTTCATCCGGACATCTCTTGGCGTTGAAAATTCTCTCCATATCTCTCAGCCACTGATCCGCTTCATCCGGAAGACCTTTCCCACTGAACTTGACAGGATGGTGCTGGAGAAAACTCTCCAAACTCCATTCAGCATTTGGTTGAGCAACATGTTGAGTGGCGTTTGAAGAAGAAGCTCCAGGCGTACCTCTAGTGGCGGCCAAGATCTCCATCAATTGCCTTTGCGTGTTTTCAGAATTAACACGTGAGGCCTCCAAACCTTGCATAGCAGCTTGGTTTTGCTGCATCAGAGTGGCGTTCTGTTCCATCAAGGTCGCATTCTGTTGCTGCAGTCGGTCGATCACCGTTTCCAACAACCTAGCGTTGTTGGATGAGTCAGGCTCATTCGGTTGGGGAGGAGGAGGTAGTCTAGGCGCCATTCGTTCTCTGGATACAGAGGAAAACGAATCGTTAGTAATGTATAAAGAGTTAAAAACAATAACTCATCAAACATAAAATGAGCACACAGCAAAAACACAATGCACTCATAACCTACAACGTCCCTTAAGAGAACAAAACTGCTCTGATACCACTAATGTAACATCCCAAAATTTCAGTAATTACTATAAATCAGGATTAATTACATTTAACAGTAACATAAACAGTCTTTGCATTAATACAGGATAAAAAGAAGCCGAACGACGTCAGTACAGAAGAACGTACGCTCACAACATAATTCAGCGATAAATAGGACGAACGGTTTTACAAAACATTTAACCGCACGTCCAACTATTCTACCATTTAAATCACTATTCTAACGAGCGCTCTAAGGCTCGGCCTTGACTTCTACTTCAACCAGATTTGCATCTTCCAAATTTTCTTCTTCCAGCATTTCTTCAAGAGATGCTCCACCATCTGCTCACATCCACACGGATGATCATTGCAAGACAAGACGAACGTACATGGACAGTGGACAACACAATGGAAATGCAAGGGTAAGCTTATAATATTTAATTTATACAATCAACACATACATTTACATTTAAATCCACACATACATTATGTAACTTATCACTTAGCAATCATAGAAATACGTATATAAGACAGACCGTCCGGACTGTATGAACCATGTAGTTACAAGCGTCCTTGCACCCGAGTGGTGTAGTAACTGATCTAATCTCACAGCTGCCACTCGAGGTTAACCCTATTTGTCCGAAGTACTCAATGGACTAGGGCCTCCTGCTATTTCCACTCATGACTACCCCCTTCTACTTGAAGAGGAGTATCACGGAATATCAGGATGGACCGCGAGGCTTAACTTATCCATGTTCATACTTTACCAATTTCAATATTTAACACATCTGAGACGTTCCACCTTGGAACGCTCGTTCAAATTCCATAATCATAAAATCACTTGGTATAACGTTCGCACTGTAATTTATCATAATTCATAATCAATTTCATCTTTAACTTTAAGAGTACAAAAGAACGAACGTTCAGTCCTTTGAAGAGATAGGACGATCGTTCAAATATAGTACTGGGTGGACAGACGTGACTCTCTGTTTGACCAATTAAATGCACTGACTCAATGTGAAGTGTATTGGTACTTAGAAGATTTCAAAATAATTACCTTGGACCAGATTTAATATAAGAAGAATACTCAATAAGACTTAGAAATTTTCTTTGTACAATTTGGTATATACTGAACGAATGTCAGTATTTGAACGAACGTAAGATAATGAATATTGAAATATTTGGACGAACGCTATTTACGTTCGTTAAGAAATTTAGAATAAGGACGAACGTTCGATATGAGGCCGAACGCTATCAAAGATGAACGCTCGACATAAGGCCGAACGCTATTAAAGACGAACGCTCGACATAAGGCCGAACGCTATCAAAAGTGGGTATCAAAGGATTATAGCAGGGTAAGCTTATTTGGCTAAAGAGGCTTAAAAAAATGCCTTTATCATTTTCAAATATGCATATTAATCAAGAAATATTAAGAGTCAAGCCAAATCATCTGTATAAACGATCAAGAGTCATATCACACAAGAAAGAACAATAAAGTGGCTCAATTCTCACACAGGGTATTTTTGTCACAATTAATTCAATTTCTCAAGCATCAAAATCATTTTCCCATGCAAAGAAAAACAAGAATTTCAAATCATAAGTATGAATGAAATGAAAGATATATCTACAATTTTAAACAATGTCCAGAAATTAAGAAAAACATGCAAAATTTATTACACACAAAAGAAACAAAAACTACCTAGAAAAAGAAAAAAAAAATTAACACACAAAATACAAACAACAGAAAAATTCAGAATTTCCCCCCAGTAGACCACACTTAAACTACACAATGTCCTCATTGTGTTACAGTCATCAGATTAACAATTTATATCAGTCAAATAATATAGACATGTGCAGTAAAAGGTAGGGAAAGGGGAAGAAATTGTCCATAACATCCATCAGTAGATGTTTTAATCACACAGCATCCATCAGTAGATGCTCATATTAATTTGTTTTTTTAATTATTATTATTTTTTTAATTCTTGATATCCTTCAGTAGACACCAATGTTTGTGATTTTTATCGGCATCCATCAGCAGATGCCCAATCACCCAACATCCTTCAGTAGATGTCGTAGAAGCATCCTTCAGTAGATGCTATCATTACTGCCATCAGTAGCAGTATTGAACCTGAAAACTGAAAACACACAAAGAAAGAAGAAAATTAAATCAAAACCAAACAATTAAATAAATTAAAAAGAAAAAATTCAGAAAAATTGTGCTATCATCCATCGTAACAACATCCATCAGTAGATGTTGTCATCTGAATCCTTTTAGCATCCCTCAGTAGATGTTGTCCAGGATTCATCAGCAGATGTTGTGGAAGCATCCTTCAGTAGATGCTGCAAAACAAAAATCAAATCCACACACACAACTAGGTCCAGAATTTCACCTAGTCATGCACTCAGTAACAAAACACACAAAACATTCAAGCAAACAAAACACAAAAATAGAAACCAGAACATATATTTACAAAACATAAAATCTAAAACTTTACCGACAAATGATTGATCCCCGGCAGCGGCGCCATTTTGTGATGAAGCTGTCGCGGCCCATCAAAAGTTGATTGCAGATATTAATGCAGTACAGTCTACTAGGAAGTGACCCCTAGGTCGTCTCTCAGGGACCAATATTTCACGGTTCAGTTTTAGACTTTTTAACGTGCAGTGGGGGGTTATGATTGTATTTGAACGGAAAAGTAAATTGCAGTAAAAATAAATTAAAACAATGAAAACGTGCAAACAGTAAAATCACAAAAAGGGTAAAAACGTAAATCAACCCAGTGCAGGAAAATAAAGCTGAAAAGCATAGTAAAAGTTCAAAAAACTTAAATTCAGAAAACAACTTGCAAAAATGATAAGTTCCGAGAGCAGTAAATTTCAAAACAGTTAAAAACAGGAGCAGAATCATTTCACCAGAATGCAGAAAACAAAATTTAAATGCATCATTGAAAACCAATTATTGAACAGCAGTAAAAACAGAATCAGAATTTTAGAACAGAATACAGAAACATCAGAAATCATGAAGACAGTGCAGAACATGTAGATTCTGAAAACACTATATTGCATAAACCTAAAAACAGAGACGGGAATTTTACAGCAGAAAGGTAAAAACGAAAATTAAAGTTCATGATTTAAAATGAAACACAGAACAGCAGAGTAAAAATGAAAGTTCAGCAGAATTTAAATTACAGAAAGTTAAATACATCCGAAATTAAAATTGCAACCGAAATTAAAATGAACTGAAAACCAGACCTGGAATTTGAGAAGCGGAATTGAAATGCAACTGGAAATTAAACTGGAAGCTCAGAAACGAAATTGAAATGCAACTGGAAATTAAACTGGAGTTTGTTTACAGAAACAGAAAATTACATCACTGAAAATAGAAATTGAAAACAACCCCAAACCTCCCCAAAGGGGGAGGGAAAAAAATGAAAACCAGATCAAAACTAGAAAGCCTCTACCCTACTCCTACTCCTACTGCCTACTGGAATCTCTACTGTCTACCCACTCCTCTGTCAAAAGCTCTCCTCTTATTGAGGTAAGAGCCGTATCTATGTGCTCTTTGATGATCCAAAACAAAATGTAAGGCCCCTCCATTTCTGGTTCCACCACTTCACTTTCAAAAGATGATTGAAATTTTGTCATCACGTACTCCGTGTGTGATTGCTCCTTCTTTTCCGTCTGGTGTGCCCAACTTCTTCCACTCTTCTTTAATCCAAACAAGAGAATAAGGACCCTCCACTTGTGCAGCTGTGTGAACAATGGATGTCCGTGACTGTTTCTTCTTTCCAGCTCAACAAGTGATGGAAATCCTTGCTGGATGATGGATGTTTGCCGGATGGTTAGGAGGTAGTGAAGAATGGATCCGTGAGCTGCTTCCACAGAAACCATGCATGTGTGTGGTTCCCACTTCCCATCAAGAAGTTGGCCGTGAATATGGAGCTATGCTTCAGATAATTGAAATGAACGTGTATGTGCTTCCAGTAGCTTTGCTGACCTTACTCATTTTCCAAGCCGTGACAAACATCTTTGGTGTGCAAGGACATCTTTCTTTATCTAATGTCCACATACATACTTCCTTGTCAACAAATTGGTTTGGACGTTTACTCTTTTCCTTTTTTTTTGCACATTTTCAAAGAAACCAAATTCCTTTTGGCTTGCTGACCATACCTTCTCACGTGAAACTTAGTGTACCATGGACAGCTTAAGTGTGTGGACAGCTTACAAGAATTAAGTAAGTGGTGGCCTTTCCTTCTAGGAACGTGTGGAATATAAAATTCTGAAAGACTTAGCTCCCTTTTGCACGTGAAAGCCATCTTTCCTCTCCATACTTTGAGTGCATGTGGGACATGGTGTCCCCCATATTTTTCCACGAAATATTCCACTCCAAAGTGCTGCAGTATGCGTCTTGGAGCTGCTTCCATGAGCTGGCCATGACTTTCTCTCCCTCTCGGTGGTTGCATGGAATGCTGCCAAATGAGGCTGTAAAAACTCCATAGCAGCTGCAACATGAAGGTGTGCTGGATGCGTGAGAAGTGGTGGAGTTGGACGTGTTGGAGCTGCTGGACGTGAAAGCTTGGCAGCACCGTTGGCATTCTCTTCATCCTAGACCAAGCCATCTTCTCTCCATACTCATATAATGCACGTGCAGGGACAAATCTTAGTGGAAAATTCAGTCATTTAAATGCTCCCCTTGACGCATGCTTTGGAGCCATTATCTTCAATAAAAGAATGTGATGTGCTACTCCAAGTTTCTAGCTTACTCCCATGCTGGTTCCCCACGTGAAGACTGCAAAGCCATTAGCTTCTCTTTTCTTGCCATCCTCTTCTCCACTAATCCCAACACTTCTCTTCAATTTTTATTATTGGATTCAGATGCCCATGCTTCATCATTCTGCTGTCCATACATTCATTCTCGGACCTTGCTGCTGGAATTGGTCCAGACGTGTTGAAGTTGGAGCTTGGACAGTGGAAGGTGCTGCTGGTTTTTCTCTCCGTCTCCAGCCATCAACGTGTTCCTCCAAGCTGCTGGAACGCTTCTCAAGGGTTGCTTGCTGCCAACGTTTCTCCAAACAGAAAATGAAATGGTGTAGCCCCTCGCTGGACAATCTCCTTCACGTGCTTAGATGTGCATGTTGCTTGGACAAGGAATGGATGAGCGTGAAGAAAGCTAGGCCTAGCTGCTGTCATGGCCGTTTGGAGCAAGGTGTTTGGACAGTGAAGTGTTGGTCGTTGCTCCTTGCTTCCGTGAAGCATGCTGGCTTCTTTCTCCTCCACTCTACCATGTGCCAATCTGTTGTGTTTTCTCCTAGGCCGTGGCAGGTTGAAGCTGCTGGAACGTGTTGATGATGCGGCTGGACATGGATGAAAACCGAGAGCTGCTGGATGTCACCCTTTTCCAATAATCAAGCACCCCTTTAACAAATTAAAATGACCAAAATGCCCTCTAAATATGACAAATTATTACTCAATAATTTCCCAAAGAATTAATAACGTAAATACTTAATCATAGACAATCCAAATTAATCAAAATAAGAATTATCGTTCAAATTAAGCACAATTATGAAAAACGGGAAAATACTGGACAATTAAGAACAATTTCCTGATTAAATCCGGTACAATAGACTAAATGTAGTGAACCAAATATTGACTCATCAAAATAGACCACACTTAGCCTTTTGCACTCCTGGGCAAAATTAAAACACAGATCAGGGAGTATTTTCAAAAGACATCAGGAAAGTGACAGACTCAGTAGACAGAAAACAAAGACTCATACGAAAAATAAACAGATTTACACAATTCTCAAAAATTCTGGACAAAGAAAAATATGTAGATAAAATCAAAGTATTGAGATACTCATGAAATTATTTAAGCAATTCAAAGCATAACAAAATAATCAATTAATTTGATAGATGAATGAAAAGTGACAAAACCTCACAGATGCACTTATCAGTGTTTCTCTCACGTGTATGGGATAACCAATGTCAACTCATGATCTCAAGAAAGAAAACACAGATAGATTTGGCAAGCCTCTAAAATTAATTCTTAGAAACATGCATATTTAAATCAAAAGGTCTTTTCAGGGTTGTAATGGGGCCAAGGACACGGGAGGATAAATATGGATAAGTGGCTTGTAATTCAACAGAAATAAAGGAGCGGGGAACAAGTGTAAACATAGACAAATCACACCCAAAACTCTATTTCAATCATCTTCTTGACTCCCTTATTATTTTTTTACTGTCTCTTTTATTTTCTTTCTTTTTAGTATATGACTGTAAGAGACAAGATAAAAATTGTAGAACCAATTTGCCAAATTTTAGAATTCCCAAGGAGACCACACTTGTTCGAAAAATTATTTCTTTAGCTCCAAAATTCCCTAAGGTTAAAGTAATCATTTTTTTTTTTACTTAGGGACAGTGTATGGCTTGAAAATAAAGAAATTAGAGAAGTCTATAGGCTCAAAAGTGGGTATCAAAGGATTATAGCAGGGTAAGCTTATTTGGCTAAAGAGGCTTAAAAAAAATGCCTTTATCATTTTCAAATATGCATATTAATCAAGAAATATTAAGAGTCAAGCCAAATCATCTGTATAAACGATCAAGAGTCATATCACACAAGAAAGAACAATAAAGTGGCTCAATTCTCACACAGGGTATTTTTGTCACAATTAATTCAATTTCTCAAGCATCAAAATCATTTTCCCATGCAAAGAAAAACAAGAATTTCAAATCATAAGTATGAATGAAATGAAAGATATATCTACAATTTTAAACAATGTCCAGAAATTAAGAAAAACATGCAAAATTTATTACACACAAAAGAAACAAAAACTACCTAGAAAAAGAAAAAAAAAATTAACACACAAAATACAAACAACAGAAAAATTCAGAATTTCCCCCCAGTAGACCACACTTAAACTACACAATGTCCTCATTGTGTTACAGTCATCAGATTAACAATTTATATCAGTCAAATAATATAGACATGTGCAGTAAAAGGTAGGGAAAGGGGAAGAAATTGTCCATAACATCCATCAGTAGATGTTTTAATCACACAGCATCCATCAGTAGATGCTCATATTAATTTGTTTTTTTAATTATTATTATTTTTTTAATTCTTGATATCCTTCAGTAGACACCAATGTTTGTGATTTTTATCGGCATCCATCAGCAGATGCCCAATCACCCAACATCCTTCAGTAGATGTCGTAGAAGCATCCTTCAGTAGATGCTATCATTACTGCCATCAGTAGCAGTATTGAACCTGAAAACTGAAAACACACAAAGAAAGAAGAAAATTAAATCAAAACCAAACAATTAAATAAATTAAAAAGAAAAAATTCAGAAAAATTGTGCTATCATCCATCGTAACAACATCCATCAGTAGATGTTGTCATCTGAATCCTTTTAGCATCCCTCAGTAGATGTTGTCCAGGATTCATCAGCAGATGTTGTGGAAGCATCCTTCAGTAGATGCTGCAAAACAAAAATCAAATCCACACACACAACTAGGTCCAGAATTTCACCTAGTCATGCACTCAGTAACAAAACACACAAAACATTCAAGCAAACAAAACACAAAAATAGAAACCAGAACATATATTTACAAAACATAAAATCTAAAACTTTACCGACAAATGATTGATCCCCGGCAGCGGCGCCATTTTGTGATGAAGCTGTCGCGGCCCATCAAAAGTTGATTGCATATATTAATGCAGTACAGTCTACTAGGAAGTGACTCCTAGGTCGTCTCTCAGGGACCAATATTTCACGGTTCAGTTTTAGACTTTTTAACGTGCAGTGGGGGGTTATGATTGTATTTGAACGGAAAAGTAAATTGCAGTAAAAATAAATTAAAACAATGAAAACGTGCAAACAGTAAAATCACAAAAAGGGTAAAAACGTAAATCAACCCAGTGCAGGAAAATAAAGCTGAAAAGCATAGTAAAAGTTCAAAAAACTTAAATTCAGAAAACAACTTGCAAAAATGATAAGTTCCGAGAGCAGTAAATTTCAAAACAGTTAAAAACAGGAGCAGAATCATTTCACCAGAATGCAGAAAACAAAATTTAAATGCATCATTGAAAACCAATTATTGAACAGCAGTAAAAACAGAATCAGAATTTTAGAACAGAATACAGAAACATCAGAAATCATGAAGACAGTGCAGAACATGTAGATTCTGAAAACACTATATTGCATAAACCTAAAAACAGAGACGGGAATTTTACAGCAGAAAGGTAAAAACGAAAATTAAAGTTCATGATTTAAAATGAAACACAGAACAGCAGAGTAAAAATGAAAGTTCAGCAGAATTTAAATTACAGAAAGTTAAATACATCCGAAATTAAAATTGCAACCGAAATTAAAATGAACTGAAAACCAGACCTGGAATTTGAGAAGCGGAATTGAAATGCAACTGGAAATTAAACTGGAAGCTCAGAAACGAAATTGAAATGCAACTGGAAATTAAACTGGAGTTTGTTTACAGAAACAGAAAATTACATCACTGAAAATAGAAATTGAAAACAACCCCAAACCTCCCCAAAGGGGGAGGGAAAAAAATGAAAACCAGATCAAAACTAGAAAGCCTCTACCCTACTCCTACTCCTACTGCCTACTGGAATCTCTACTGTCTACCCACTCCTCTGTCAAAAGCTCTCCTCTTATTGAGGTAAGAGCCGTATCTATGTGCTCTTTGATGATCCAAAACAAAATGTAAGGCCCCTCCATTTCTGGTTCCACCACTTCACTTTCAAAAGATGATTGAAATTTTGTCATCACGTACTCCGTGTGTGATTGCTCCTTCTTTTCCGTCTGGTGTGCCCAACTTCTTCCACTCTTCTTTAATCCAAACAAGAGAATAAGGACCCTCCACTTGTGCAGCTGTGTGAACAATGGATGTCCGTGACTGTTTCTTCTTTCCAGCTCAACAAGTGATGGAAATCCTTGCTGGATGATGGATGTTTGCCGGATGGTTAGGAGGTAGTGAAGAATGGATCCGTGAGCTGCTTCCACAGAAACCATGCATGTGTGTGGTTCCCACTTCCCATCAAGAAGTTGGCCGTGAATATGGAGCTATGCTTCAGATAATTGAAATGAACGTGTATGTGCTTCCAGTAGCTTTGCTGACCTTACTCATTTTCCAAGCCGTGACAAACATCTTTGGTGTGCAAGGACATCTTTCTTTATCTAATGTCCACATACATACTTCCTTGTCAACAAATTGGTTTGGACGTTTACTCTTTTCCTTTTTTTTTGCACATTTTCAAAGAAACCAAATTCCTTTTGGCTTGCTGACCATACCTTCTCACGTGAAACTTAGTGTACCATGGACAGCTTAAGTGTGTGGACAGCTTACAAGAATTAAGTAAGTGGTGGCCTTTCCTTCTAGGAACGTGTGGAATATAAAATTCTGAAAGACTTAGCTCCCTTTTGCACGTGAAAGCCATCTTTCCTCTCCATACTTTGAGTGCATGTGGGACATGGTGTCCCCCATATTTTTCCACGAAATATTCCACTCCAAAGTGCTGCAGTATGCGTCTTGGAGCTGCTTCCATGAGCTGGCCATGACTTTCTCTCCCTCTCGGTGGTTGCATGGAATGCTGCCAAATGAGGTTGTAAAAACTCCATAGCAGCTGCAACATGAAGGTGTGCTGGATGCGTGAGAAGTGGTGGAGTTGGACGTGTTGGAGCTGCTGGACGTGAAAGCTTGGCAGCACCGTTGGCATTCTCTTCATCCTAGACCAAGCCATCTTCTCTCCATACTCATATAATGCACGTGCAGGGACAAATCTTAGTGGAAAATTCAGTCATTTAAATGCTCCCCTTGACGCATGCTTTGGAGCCATTATCTTCAATAAAAGAATGTGATGTGCTACTCCAAGTTTCTAGCTTACTCCCATGCTGGTTCCCCACGTGAAGACTGCAAAGCCATCAGCTTCTCTTTTCTTGCCATCCTCTTCTCCACTAATCCCAACACTTCTCTTCAATTTTTATTATTGGATTCAGATGCCCATGCTTCATCATTCTGCTGTCCATACATTCATTCTCGGACCTTGCTGCTGGAATTGGTCCAGACGTGTTGAAGTTGGAGCTTGGACAGTGGAAGGTGCTGTTGGTTTTTCTCTCCGTCTCCAGCCATCAACGTGTTCCTCCAAGCTGCTGGAACGCTTCTCAAGGGTTGCTTGCTGCCAACGTTTCTCCAAACAGAAAATGAAATGGTGTAGCCCCTCGCTGGACAATCTCCTTCACGTGCTTAGATGTGCATGTTGCTTGGACAAGGAATGGATGAGCGTGAAGAAAGCTAGGCCTAGCTGCTGTCATGGCCGTTTGGAGCAAGGTGTTTGGACAGTGAAGTGTTGGTCGTTGCTCCTTGCTTCCGTGAAGCATGCTGGCTTCTTTCTCCTCCACTCTACCATGTGCCAATCTGTTGTGTTTTCTCCTAGGCCGTGGCAGGTTGAAGCTACAGGAACGTGTTGATGATGCGGCTGGACATGGATGAAAACCGAGAGCTGCTGGATGTCACCCTTTTCCAATAATCAAGCACCCCTTTAACAAATTAAAATGACCAAAATGCCCTCTAAATATGACAAATTATTACTCAATAATTTCCCAAAGAATTAATAACGTAAATACTTAATCATAGACAATCCAAATTAATCAAAATAAGAATTATCGTTCAAATTAAGCACAATTATGAAAAACGGGAAAATACTGGACAATTAAGAACAATTTCCTGATTAAATCCGGTACAATAGACTAAATGTAGTGAACCAAATATTGACTCATCAGTCGCGGTTTACGAACCGCGGCATATTCAGCCGCGGTAGTAAGTCAGAGACTTTAGGTCGCGGTTATGACCGCGGTATATAGGTTGCGAAATATGCCGCGGTTGTCCAAGGAACCGCTGCCTAAATCCTTTTTTTTAAAAAAAAAATTTTGCCCACTATATGCCGCGGTTGTAACCACAACCGCGACATATTCCCCTGCAGTTTTTTAAAATTGCAGGTCTGTTTTTGTGATATCCACTACCACAAAAACAGACCTGCATATAAAGACAATTCATATTAATTAGTGTATATGAATTCAACATTTGGGAAAAAATCAAAATTTGTTAAAGTTACCAAAACTATAGTAATTTCATACATTACCAAAACTATAGCAATTGTTATTATGCAAAAACTAATGAAGAAATCATGTTAAGAATGCAAAAGGGCATAAATACCTGGAACAGGGGCGGCGAAAAAGCTTGGTGCAACAAAGGGGAATGGCAGCGGAGAGGAATGACAGGCGTTTCAAACGATTTTGATCGGCTAAAACTGTTTCTTATCGTAAAAAATGGGAAATGACCGAACAATTTTGAGTTTAAACGGTGAAGAAACGAGGGAACTGAGATGCGTGGTCGGCGGGAGAAGAAAACTCGAAGTCCAGCGAGCGTCTGCGCGAACAAGACGATACTGTTCCAAAGTTTTATTTTTTAACTCTGACTGGGGAATCTACCGCGGTTCACTACTTAACCGCGGTATAAGATGGCATTTTTGAAATTATTTTTAAACTATATGCCGCGGTTCGGCGGGCAACCGCGTATATTCCTCTTAATATTTCAAATTCATTTTAAATTTATTTCAGGTAGGAGAATAGGTTGCGGTTACTCTGAGAACCGCGGCATATACCCCTGTAACTTCTGAAATTCTCTGACTCAGTCAGCCCCTGCAATAAATTGGCAGAGGTATATGCCGCGGTTTTCCAGAGAACCGCGGCATATACGCTGTTATTTAATTTTTTTTCAGACGTGGCGTCAAAGGGGATGGTTGACTGGCGAATATGCCGCGGTTCAGAGGGGAACCGCGACATATTCCTTCGATTTATTTACAAAACTGCCACCGCGCACCATTATACTGCGGTTTCTAGTGAACCGTGACATAATGTGCGTTGTAAAAACCCAATTTTTTACTAGTGATAATAAATAATAGAATGTAAGTCAAGAAAGAGATAAATTCACTTAAACAAAGTTACAAATAATTAATTATACAAACTATTATTTTGTATTTATAATATAAGTCCAAATACAATTCATTAAATAGACAAGAGAACAATAAATAATAAAAAATTATTTTAATATGTTTTAGTTTGAACGAAACACGTTAGTTTAAGTAAAAAATTTCTTGATTGAGCGAAATTTGAGCTCTTTTTTTAATAGAGTGAAAATAGGATCTGAGAGTAAGAATTGATTTCTTTTCTATACTTGTCCAAGCCAAAAATTTTCATTTAAGTAAATATGAGAAAAATCAAACTCGGTAACAAAAACAATATTACTTTGTAAAGATGTCCTAAAAAACAGTTTAATAAAATAATTTTTAATCAATTCAAATAATCACTTCAAAACCATGGTTGTTCAAACATTATCTTTTATTTATTTCAAATTAAACTTTATTTCTCAAGCTCATTATATACTTTTGTTTGTATTAAGGTAAAAAATAACATTAAATATTTTGATTCAAATAATTACAATTGCAACCAATTTTAATTATCTATTTGTTGACAAGACATGTATGCGTATCATGCTATCCAATATATAAATATTCCTTATTGTTTACTAGTAATTTTTATTAAATTTTATTTGAGTTTTTCTTTTTAAAAATTAAATTATCAAAATAAAATTATTAGTGAGAAAAATATTAATTATCAATTTATTTTTAAATTTGATCTTTATATCTATAATTTTTTTATCAACAATAAAGAATAAATAAATATGACAGAACGTTTTATATATTTAAATGTTTTAAATTTAAATCTATAAAACTAAATTCATTCATAAAAATATTAAGTTCTAAACCTTATACTTTGATTCAACTTATTTAAATTTGTCTTTGAAAAAAGACTACATTTTTTTGCATTAAGAATTTAATGTATAATTTTCTATGAATTATATTTTAAAATTAATATTTTTAACTAAATTTATACTTTAAAGATTTGATGTTAAATAATTTTATTTAAAAGTTTATATATATATATATATATATATATATATATATATATATAATTTTATTAAATATTCAATAAATTATAAAAATGTTGAGAGTTATCAAATTTATCAAATGTCAAGATATTTTTCTAGATGAAAATTAATTCCTTCAAATTGCAAATTTTGCAAGAAAGATTAAGTTTACAAAAGTTAAATCCGTAGATAGTTTTGATCCACCACACAAAAATAATAAATAAACGACGAAGACTTTTGATGGAAGTCATAGTCTTGTGAGTGTTAGAAAAAGGGTGTGCTTTCATTCTTATCTCTTGCAACAGTAGCGAGTGTGAGCATTCTATAGCATATTCTCTGGTCAGATTCAAGCAAGGGAACACATTCATCTCTCTGGAGGTATCGATTCTGTTCTGCTCTGATTTCAATAGTTTCCTTTTCAATGGAAGTTGCAGATAATGTGTTTGTGATTATGTCTGTTAAACGTTTCAGAGTTTCTTTAAAATAATGGATGACCACTTGTTTCTTTCTCGCCAATTCTCAATTCTCTCTCTGCATATTAGTTAAATCAGGTAAAGTAATCTTTTATCATTTTCCACTTCTAAATTAGTTTGATATCAGTCTGAGGTTACTACATCTGCTTCTGCTTATTCATCAAAACACCAACAACTGCATCTTATTCATTCTCCACTTTTTCTTTGCTTCACATACTCTCTTTTTCTTCTAAAATAATCCACTTCGTTTTTATAATTTATAATTTTGTTATGGAAAGGAAACTCCTTAATTTAATCTTTTGTTTTATTCTTCATCGTACGTACCTTACTTAAAAAAACCTTATAATAAGATTAAATGCATGTATAAACTTAAAAATGGTTATGGAAGATTTTAAAAAATCAACTATCATCCCTACCAGCTCAACAACGATATCATTTTATACATTTTTAATCTTCAAAAGTACGACTGCAAATCCAATATATTATTAAAAATAAATAAATAACTAAATAATAACTAGTAAATTTAAATTTAAATAATTAACTAAATTGTATTTTTATGGGACCAAGAGTAATAATAATTAGTAAAATAACTTATTATCTAGTGTAAATTAATATACTCGTTACATATATCATTACTATTACTATGTGTTAGAATAATTATTAATTCTAAGCACGGCCTAAAAGTAGGTAGTTGTGTGTTGGGTTATCTATAATGATTGTTCCTAGCAGTTTAGGACAATCTCTTCATCTTCCATCTATCTATTGTATCAGATTTTTATCTATATAAATAATAAAACTGAGAAGGGTCTTTCAAGCCCTTTAGAACTATTTTTCTCTGTTTTAGATCTCAAGTTGGTATCAGAGCAGGTTCATCCTGCTCTGATTTCTGTCCTGGGTCGTCCACTACCACTGTCACTGCTGTTTGCACCTGTCCGGTGTCGTTCGCCGTTGTCCGCGGCTGTCTCGCCACTATCTGCAGCTGTCAACTGCAGTTTGAAGTTCTTCAACTTGGTTGTCCACCATTTCGCTGTTGTTCGCTGCTGTCCACCACCGTTCGCCGCCGTCCGCCGTCGGCCGCCGTCACTGTTCCGTCAGGCGACCACTGAATCTGGTTCGCCTCTTCACGCGGCAGCCAACCCCATCGGTGGGTTCGCCTGATTCTCCTCCACGCTCCGCTACACGCCGCCTCTTTGTGCGCTGCGAACAGGCGCGTGATGTCCACGCGCCGTCCTCTGCTCACCGGAAAGTCGCCGCGCCACCTTCATAGTTGTCGCTCTCTGCTCCTCTGTCCGTTCTGCACTTTGGTGTGTCCAGAAGCTCCCCTTTAAGAAAACCCTAAGAAACCCTTTAGGGTTTTCTGGTTCTTCACGGTTTTTCTGGTTTTTCTGGTTCCTTTTACCTGTTTTTATCAAAGAATGGCGTCTGGAAGTGCTCTTTCTTTCTCTGGAAGTCCCTCAATCACTTCCAAAAAGCTAAATGGAAAGAATTATCTGTGTTGGTCTGCTGCTGTGGAAATGTGGTTCCTTGGTAAAGGACATTATGACCACCTTGAGCAGGATGGGAGCCAAGTTCCTTCTGACAAAGCTGAACAATGGAAACAAGCTGATTTCCAATTGTGTGCCCTATTGTGGCAATCTGTGGAACCACGGCTTTTGATATCTCTGAGAGCGTTCAAGACATGTTACACTTTTTGGAAGAAAGCTCAAAGCATTTATGCTAATGATATTCAACGTCTCTATGATACCGCAAACAAGCTCGGCTGTCTCAAAATGATAGACCATGATATGGTCTCTGATACGACTGTCGTGGTCATACAAATTTTATTGCACGAAATTAAATGCAGTATATCTACTAGGAAGTGACTCCTAGGTCGTCTCACAAGGACCAACTTGGGTTCAGTCTCAGATCAACAAGTAATGGGGGTTTTGTGGATGTTTTGTACGGAAAATAAAATTTAAAACTGGAATTTAAATAAAACAGAATTTAAAAACACTGAAACAAGTTTTGAAAACGGTAAAACCAAATGGTAAAAAAAATGGTAAAAATGAAACACTTGATCACAAATAAAATTTATCAAAGAACAAAAATGACGTTTGAAAATAAAATGCAATGACGAAATTTAACAGTGCAGAAAATACTTAAACGGTAAAATACAGCAGATAAAATTAAAGCACTTAACTAAAATTGAAATTCATTAAAATAAAATTACTCAACAATACAGATAAAATGAAATAAGACAACTGCTCCGTGACACACTACAAGCTTTAGAAATAAAATTTTACATTTGTGCACTTTGGGAAAATGGAAAATGGGAGAGAGCTCTGGAAGAGAAGAATCGAGACCCCTTCCAGGCCTCAAGGCCGTGACCTCTTTGCTTGCTGCTTCTTCCTTTTTATTTCCAAACTTCAGACATTCTCCTGTGTACTTCTCCTTGATTCCAGCCAGGTTTTCTAGCCTGTTTTTGTTTTTGTCTCCCCAACAGCCTGAATTCCTTTAGGTTTTTGTTTTGGTTCCCCTAGCTTCCATCCTATTTTCTTCCAGACTTCGTTTTTGTCAAGGTAGCTTAAGACTTTCCTCATCAATTGTTGCCTAGCCTGCCAGCATAAACTAAGGTGGGACCCTCCATTATTCTTCTAATCTTGTCTTCTTCTGCAGCTTCCCGTGGACACACTTCTCCATTCTCGTTGTTGTTACTTCCCCACGCTTCCAGCCATCACCATGCACCTCCAAACTGCTGTAGCTTACTTTCTCCATTCCTTCTATTTCCATAAGCTGCCGTGATTGTGGCTGCTCTCCTTCCTCTTCATTTACGTTGCACACCCTTCACACGTTGCAACTGCTGGACCTTGTCTTCTTTGCTGGACCGTCCACACCAAAACTCTCCTCAACGTGTTCTTCTTTTCTTCAAGCTACTAGATACCTTGCTGCTGTCCACCTGCTTCCTTTTCCAATCAACACCATGCTCTCCATGGGTGCTGTCCACATTCCAGCTCCTTGCTTCCTTTTCTATTTCCAGCATGTGTGCTTATGCTTCTTCTTTTTCTTTTGGACCGTGAAGGTCTTCTTCAAGCTCATTGTAGCTGCTCCAAAACGTTCCAGTTGGATGGTCCTCTTTAATAGATGCTTCCCTTTCTTCCAAGGCCAAGGCCGTGACCAAACTGCTCTTCTCCTTTGGACGTATAAGTGCTGTCATGCTTCTTGCAATTGACGTGAGCTTTCACAAATGGTGGTCCCCTTTTTATATTCTATGGATGCTTGCTAAATTCAATTTATCCAGGGCCGTGTGGTTATTAGAATTTTAGAACTCCTTGGATGTAACCTTTCAAAGTGGTGGCCCCCTCCATTATGTGCATTGGTCGTTTGCTTTCATAAAGAAAAGAATGAGAATTGCTTCCTTCGTAACTTGTTACTTCTTTGTCCAAAATGAAGGCTTCTTTTTTCCAAGTTAGCGGGGCCATGTGTTCCTTACTCCACTTAACATATTACTTACCTAAAAAGAGTGGCATTCACGTGAACTTGCATTCCAACCAAATGGTTTTTAAAATTTCTTCTCTAGGTGGATATAGCATATAGCTCCTTTTTGGACGGTCTCCATAAGCCATTTCTCTCTACAAAATGCAAATAAAGTTTACTTTGTTTTTCATTTTAATTTAAAATGTAATTGATGAGAAATTATCTTTTCAAATCCAAAATATTATTCAATATTTTTCCTACAATTGATAATGCAAATAATTAACATCAGATAATTCAAATTAATTAAAATAAGAATTTCTGATCAAATTGAACACAATTAGGAAAAATGAGAAAATAATGGACAATTAAGCACAATTCCCTGATTAAATCTAGCACAATAAACTAAGTGCAGTGAAGAAAATAATGATTCATCAAAATAGACCACACTTAGTCTTTTGCACTCCTGGGCAAAATCAAGACGCAAATCAGGGAATAGCTCAAATGACTTTCAGGAAGGGTGACACAAACTCAGCAAACAGAAAACAAAGACTTACAAGAAAACACACAGAATTTACACAGTTCTCAAAAAGTCTGGACAGAGAAAAGAAGTAGAAAATATCCAACACGTAATCAAGAAAAGCAGATACTTATAGAAATTATCCAAGCAATTCAATAAGTAGAAAAATAATTAATAAGCTTAAGAGGTGATTTAAAAATAACATAACCTCAAAGATGCACTAACAGTGTTTCTCTCGAGTGTTTAAGGTAAAGCAATGTCACTCAATGCACTCAAGAAAGCAAACACAAGCAGACTTGGCAAGTCTCTAATTATCAATACTTAAAACATATGCATGTTCAGATCCAAAGGTCTTTGCTGGTTGTAATGGGGCCAAGGACAAGAGAGGATAAAATATGGGTAGGTAGCTATAGCTCAAAAGAAATAGAGGAGCAATGGGGAATAAATGGAAATACAGTCAAATCTCACCCAAACCTCTAATTCAATCCTCTTCTCGACTCCATTGTTCTCAAAATTGTTTTTTTTTTCTTTTTCTCAATTTTTTTTTCTTTTTCATTCATCCTGTCTCTGTTCTTTTCTCTCTTTATCACACAACAGGATATAAATCACATTTTCACAACATGATGAGGAACCAACTAGCCAATTTATCAGAATTCCCAAGGAGACCACACTTATTCACAAAACACTTCTATAGCTCCAGACTTTCCTAAGGTTTAGGTAATCATTTTTTTTTTTTACTTAGGATCAGTGTATGAGCTTCAATCACAAAGAAATAAATATAGTATAGGCTCAAAGGGGTTATCAAAGGATAATAACAGGGTAGGCTTATTTGGCTAAAGAGGCTCAAGAACAAAATGCCTTTATCACTTCTAAACATGCATATCAATCAAGTAGTTTCAAAAAGAATCAAGCCAAGGCATATGTGCAAGCAATCAAGATACATGTCACACAAAAGAAAGAAATTTAAGTGGCTCAAATCTCACACAGGGTATTCGTGTTATAATCAATTCACCCTCTCAAACATTATAATTATCTTCCAAGCAGAGAAAAGCAAGGATGTAAACTATAAGTATTAAGTAAGTGAAGGAAAAATCTACAACTTAGACAGCATCCAGAAATCAAGAGAAAAATGTAAAATTTATTGCACACAGAACACACTAAAACAACTTAAAACAAAAAAAATTTAACACTCAAAAACAAAAAATTTCACACACAAAACAAAGAAAATTCAGAATCTCTCCCAATAGACCACACTTAAACTACACATTGTCCTCAATGTGTTCTAACCATACATCAGCAATCAAAACAGTAAACATATTATGGACAAGTGCAATAAATGTAAGGAAAAAGGGAGAGAAAGAAAATGCAAACTCCCGCAGGTTATGGTGGAAGTTGCCAATTTTGGACTTGTAGGGAGATGTTGTCATCTTCACGATCCAGCCAGGAAGTTTTGAGGACGAACTGCTTCATCCTCCATATCTGATCAAGCAGGGAAATGTTTTCCACAGCTGGATCAAAGTAGAAATTGTTGATGAGCCAGTTCAGCAGGTGCCTATTGTTGTTGAAACTTTTGTGAGTGTTGGCACCTTTGTCTTCCACTGTGGGTGCATGTTGGTCAAATTCATTCGTACCTCCTGCAATAGGGTTAGTGCAATATGGTTCCAAAGAAATTTCATGCAGGGGTATAACACCCAATCCCAATGTAAGAGGCTGAACCTCAGATAGATCCTCAGAACATGAATCAATTTTAAATTCAGAAAGAATATTAACCACAGATTCAAATTCTTGTTCAATGCATGGAGAATAAACATTCGAATGTGATAGCACAAAGTGGTTCTCATCATGCACAGAAGGAAAATTAAAAGCATGCTCATCAATATTATAATCATCATGCATATCATCAGCATAATCATGAACAACATAATCATGAACATAATCATCAGTCACATAATCATACTGAGGTATGCTTACCTCCTCTTCCTTGAAGACTGGTAAAGTGGTGGAAGATGAGGGTAGTCTACCTGTCTCAACATTACTGCTTATTCTTGCCTAGGCCTCAAAATGTTCATCAGCCTCTTTAGGTGCAAGAGTAGGAACATAAGATGATGTGAAAGTAGGTGGTGCAGTGAGCACGTGACTCTGGTTCTCATCTCCTATGTTGATGGCCATCTGCCCTATTTGATCACTCAAAATCTGCATGGCAGCTTGAGTTTCCTGTTGAATCTTCATGCTCTCTTGCTTGAACTGAATGCTCTGCATGGTCATCTGCTCCATTAACTCCTTCAATGTGGGTTCAGAAGTATAAGGTTGAGGAGCTAATTGGACAGGAGCATCAAACTGCTGATTCTCGTATTGCTGGACTGGCGGAGGCATAAAATTATTCTGGAATGGTGGTTCTGGATATTTCTGTGGAGCTTCATACCATCCCAAACCGGGGTCATTCCATCGAGAATTGTTGTTGTAACTCTGTTGTACAGGGGGAAATTTCTTCAAGAACAAATGCTTCAGATTCTCCCATTTGATAACGCATTCTCGAGGAAGACGAGTTTTCCAATCCTTTGCTGCTCCTTTTAACGAGTGGGAAAATGCCCTTAAGAAAACTTGATTATCCGCGACATTTGGAGGTTTCATTGCAGAACAAATTATATAGAACTTCTCCAAATGTTCATGTGAGCATTCGCCTGCAAAACCATGAAACTGGGGCAGCATTTTTATCATTCCAATATTTAGAAAGTTATGATCACCATCCTTATTCGGTGGAACTGGCTCCCAAGCAGAGCTCTCAGAAATTGGAGGATGGGCCATATTATTCTCAACATAAAAATCAGCAGATTTATAATCATTGTACCACGCAGAAGAAGATTCATAATTACAGGCATTGACAGAATAAACACTATTTACATAATCAAAATAGGTAGACATTGAAAAATAAAAATAAAATAAATAAAAACTAAATACTAAAAATTACGAAACAGATAAATCACAACACATTTATACATGTTACACGCACATAAAAGACAGAACATAAATTTTTTTTTTAATAATTTTTTTTAATTAACAGACATAATACAAAACACAACACAATAAAAATATAAAAGACAACACATATATTACAACCACGTAATAAAACAAAAATAATAAAAATTTAAAACAAGAACCTGGACTGAAGTGACAACGCTGCCAAAATTTGCTGAAGGTGTCGTTGTCGCCTACAAAAATATACAAGACAAAACACACAAAACAAACATATTAACAGAACAAAACTTTATACAACAAAAATCTAAAACCGAACCGTTATTGGTCCCCGGCAGCGGCGCCAAAATTTGATACGACTGTCGCGGTCATACAAATTTTATTGCACGAAATTAAATGCAGTATATCTACTAGGAAGTGACTCCTAGGTCGTCTCACAAGGACCAACTTGGGTTCAGTCTCAGATCAACAAGTAATGGGGGTTTTGTGGATGTTTTGTACGGAAAATAAAATTTAAAACTGGAATTTAAATAAAACAGAATTTAAAAACACTGAAACAAGTTTTGAAAACGGTAAAACCAAATGGTAAAAAAAATGGTAAAAATGAAACACTTGATCACAAATAAAATTTATCAAAGAACAAAAATGACGTTTGAAAATAAAATGCAATGACGAAATTTAACAGTGCAGAAAATACTTAAACGGTAAAATACAGCAGATAAAATTAAAGCACTTAACTAAAATTGAAATTCATTAAAATAAAATTACTCAACAATACAGATAAAATGAAATAAGACAACTGCTCCGTGACACACTACAAGCTTTAGAAATAAAATTTTACATTTGTGCACTTTGGGAAAATGGAAAATGGGAGAGAGCTCTGGAAGAGAAGAACCGAGACCCCTTCCAGGCCTCAAGGCCGTGACCTCTTTGCTTGCTGCTTCTTCCTTTTTATTTCCAAACTTCAGACATTCTCCTGTGTATTTCTCCTTGATTCCAGCCAGGTTTTCTAGCCTGTTTTTGTTTTTGTCTCCCTAACAGCCTGAATTCCTTTAGGTTTTTGTTTTGGTTCCCCTAGCTTCCATCCTATTTTCTTCCAGACTTCGTTTTTGTCAAGGTAGCTTAAGACTTTCCTCATCAATTGTTGCCTAGCCTGCCAGCATAAACTAAGGTGGGACCCTCCATTATTCTTCTAATCTTGTCTTCTTCTGCAGCTTCCCGTGGACACACTTCTCCATTCTCGTTGTTGTTACTTCCCCACGCTTCCAGCCATCACCATGCACCTCCAAACTGCTGTAGCTTACTTTCTCCATTCCTTCTATTTCCATAAGCTGCCGTGATTGTGGCTGCTCTCCTTCCTCTTCATTTACGTTGCACACCCTTCACACGTTGCAACTGCTGGACCTTGTCTTCTTTGCTGGACCGTCCACACCAAAACTCTCCTCAACGTGTTCTTCTTTTCTTCAAGCTACTAGATACCTTGCTGCTGTCCACCTGCTTCCTTTTCCAATCAACACCATGCTCTCCATGGGTGCTGTCCACATTCCAGCTCCTTGCTTCCTTTTCTATTTCCAGCATGTGTGCTTATGCTTCTTCTTTTTCTTTTGGACCGTGAAGGTCTTCTTCAAGCTCATTGTAGCTGCTCCAAAACGTTCCAGTTGGATGGTCCTCTTTAATAGATGCTTCCCTTTCTTCCAAGGCCAAGGCCGTGACCAAACTGCTCTTCTCCTTTGGACGTATAAGTGCTGTCATGCTTCTTGCAATTGACGTGAGCTTTCACAAATGGTGGTCCCCTTTTTATATTCTATGGATGCTTGCTAAATTCAATTTATCCAGGGCCGTGTGGTTATTAGAATTTTAGAACTCCTTGGATGTAACCTTTCAAAGTGGTGGCCCCCTCCATTATGTGCATTGGCCGTTTGCTTTCATAAAGAAAAGAATGAGAATTGCTTCCTTCGTAACTTGTTACTTCTTTGTCCAAAATGAAGGCTTCTTTTTTCCAAGTTAGCGGGGCCATGTGTTCCTTACTCCACTTAACATATTACTTACCTAAAAAGAGTGGCATTCACGTGAACTTGCATTCCAACCAAATGGTTTTTAAAATTTCTTCTCTAGGTGGATATAGCATATAGCTCCTTTTTGGACGGTCTCCATAAGCCATTTCTCTCTACAAAATGCAAATAAAGTTTACTTTGTTTTTCATTTTAATTTAAAATGTAATTGATGAGAAATTATCTTTTCAAATCCAAAATATTATTCAATATTTTTCCTACAATTGATAATGCAAATAATTAACATCAGATAATTCAAATTAATTAAAATAAGAATTTCTGATCAAATTGAACACAATTAGGAAAAATGAGAAAATAATGGACAATTAAGCACAATTCCCTGATTAAATCTAGCACAATAAACTAAGTGCAGTGAAGAAAATAATGATTCATCAGTCTCCTTCATGACTGAAGCCCAAGCAGCTGTGGAAGAATTGAGAATGTTCTTGGAAGTGGAATCTTCGGAAGATATCAAAAAGAAGCTTGACAAGTATTATATGGTGATGATCCTCCATGCTTTGCATCCAGATTTGAATCACATCAGAGATCAACTTCTGACAAGTCATGAGGTCCCTTCCTTGGAAGCCTTGACCACACGTCTTCTTCGTGTTCCGGTGTCTCAGTCTCAGGAAGCTCATGAAACAATGGAACCATCTGTCATGGTTGCCACGCGAGGAAGAGGAGGACGTGGCACTAGAGGAGGAGGACGTGGAGGTCGAGGACGTCCACAGTGCTCTTACTGTAAGAGAGTGGGTCACACCCAAGAAAACTACTACTCCTTGCATGGCTTTCCTTCAAAAACCGCCAATATCTCTAAGGCTGAAACTTCCACTTCCAACTCCAAGTTCACTGAGGAAGAGTATCAAGAGTATCTGCGATTAAAATCTAACAGTTTGGCGCAATCATCTCAGTCCCCAAGTACGTCCACAGCTTGCATTTCTCAATCCATGGAAGGTCTAAATTCATGGGTAATTGACTCGGGTGCTTCTGATCACATTTCTGGTAATACCTCATTGTTCTCAACCCTTTCCCTCCAAGAAAAACCCCATTTCATTACCCTTGCAAATGGCTCTAAAACTTGTTCAAAGGGAGTCGGTCAAGTCTCCCTATCTCCCTCTCTAACTCTGAAATCTATTCTTTTTGTCCCTAACTGTCCATTCAATTTAATTTCCCTAAGTTAGTTAACCAAAATGTTACCTTGTTCAATAACTTTCGATTCAAAATCTTTTGTTATACAGGAGCGTGGCTCGGGGAGACAGATTAGAGAAGGATATGAAGTTGGAGGTTTATACCATTTTGGATCTCGTCCACGGGTATCTTGTGTTGCAGCTCTTCCCCCTAAAGTGTTACATGATCGGTTTGACCATCCTCACTTGTCAAAGTTAAAAAAGATGTGTCCTGAACTTAGTGGTCTTCAGACTTTAGAATGTGAGTCATGTCAACTAGGAAAACATGTTAGATCTGTCTTTCCTAAAAGGTCTCAATCAATGTGTACTTCTAGTTTCTCTATTATTCATTCTGATGTCTGGGGACCTAGTCGCGTCTCTTCTTTTGGTTTTAGGTATTTTGTTACTTTTATTGATGAGTATTCTAGATGTACTTGGGTTTATCTAATGAAAGATCGCTCTGAATTGTTACCCATTTTCACATCTTTTTTGAATGAAATCAAGAACCAATTTGGTCACGTAATTAAAGTCTTAAGAAGTGATAATGCTAAAGAGTATTTCTCATCAACTTTTTCTTCACTTCTTAGCTCCCATGGTATTTTGCATCAGTCCACTTGTCCTCATACACCCCAGCAAAATGGTATAGCCGAAAGAAAAAATAGACACTTGGTTGAAACGGCTCGTACCCTTTTGCTTGGTGCTAATATTCCTGTTCATCATTGGGGGGATGCCATCTTAACTGCATATTTTCTTATTAATAGGATGCCTTCCTCCTCTCTCAATAATAAAGTCCCTTTCTCCATTCTCTTTCCCAATGATCCTCTCTTTCACACCTCTCCTCGAGTCTTTGGTTGTGTTTGTTTTGTTCACGACATGTCTTCGGGGCTCGACAAGCTCTCTGCTCGTGCGATCAAATGTGTCTTTTTGGGCTATTCTCGGCTTCAAAAAGGGTACCGGTGTTACTCTCTTGAAACCAAAAAGTACTACATGTCTGCCAATGTTACCTTCTTTGAACAGACACCTTTCTTCTCTCCCTCTGTTCAAGATGTTCATATCCTCCACCAGGTCCTTCCTCTTCCAGTGGTTGAGTCTAATATCTCCAATGCCTCAGTCAATCCAAGTCATGCCCAAGGTCCTCCCGAACCTTCCTCTCCACATACTGATATCCTTCGACACAGTACCCCGGTGAGTAATCCTCTTCCAGAAAATGGTGGATCTCCTCCTTCAGATTCTTCTCCGTCACCATCTCCTGTCACGCCTCCTGGTGAAGATGATTTTGGTTGGCCCATTGCTCTTAGAAAAGGTACTCGTTCCACTCGAAACCCTCATCCCATTTATAATTTTCTTAGTTATCACAGAGTGTCGCCCTCCTTTTATTCCCTTTTATCCTCAGTATCTCCTGTGGTTATTCCTAAAAATGTGAAAGAAGCACTTGATCATCCTGGATGGCGACAAGCCATGATTGAAGAAATGCAGGCTCTTGACCACAGTCATACTTGGGAGCTTGTGCCACTTCCCCCGGACAAAAAGACTGTTGGTTGTCGATGGGTATATGCAATTAAGGTCGGCCCTAATGGTGACATTGATAGGCTCAAAGCCCGGCTGGTTGCAAAAGGGTACACTCAGGTTTATGGTCTTGATTATTGTGACACCTTTTCTCCCGTGGCAAAGATTACTACCATTCGATTGTTCTTTGCAATGACAGCCATTCGTCATTGGCCACTTCATCAGTTGGATATCAAAAATGCCTTTCTCCATGGTGATCTTGAGGAAGAAGTTTATATGGAGCAACCTCCAGGGTTTGTTGCTCAGGGGGAGTCTGGTATGGTTTGTAAATTGAACCGATCTCTATATGGGCTCAAGCAATCACCATTTACTTGATAGTATATGTTGATGATATAGTTATTACAGGAAATGATACTGCTGGAATATCTCAATTAAAGGAGTACTTGTGTAGACATTTCCAAACCAAGGATCTTGGGAGCCTCAAATACTTTCTAGGCATTGAAGTAGCTCAGTCAAAAGATGGAGTTGTAATCTCCCAAAGGAAGTATGCTCTGGATATTTTGCAAGAAACATGCATGATTGATTGTAGACCGGTTGATAGCCCTATGGATCCAAATAAAAAATTAACAACAGAAGAAGGTGAATTATTCTCCGACCCGGAGAGATATAGGAGGCTAGTTGGAAAACTAATCTATCTCACTATTACAAGGCCGGATCTATCTTTTGCAGTTGGAGTGGTTAGTCAGTTTATGCAAGCTTCATGTGTTGGCCATTGGAATGCTATCATTCGCATTCTAAGGTATGTGAAAAAGGCTCCCGAGCAAGGGCTGTTATATGAAGAAAAAGGAAGCCTTCAGGTATCAGGATATTGTGATGCTGATTGGGCAGGTTCTCCTATTGATAGACGATCTACTACTGGATATTGTGTTTTCCTTGGAGGAAACATTATCTCATGGAAAAGTAAGAAACAAAATGTAGTGGCTCGATCAACAGCTGAGGCTGAATATAGGGCAATGGCTTCATTAACATGTGAACTTATATGGGTGAAGCAGTTCCTTCAAGAGCTTAACTTCTGTGGCATCCAAAGTATGAAGATGTATTGTGATAACCAAGCTGCTCTTCACATTGCATCAAATCCAATGTTTCACTAGAGAACCAAACATATAGAAATTGATTGTCATTTTGTTCGGGAAAAATTATTGTCAAAAGAAATATGTACTGAGTTTGTTGGATCAAATGACCAACTCGCAGATGTGTTGACTAAGTCGTTAAGGGGACCTCGGATTGAGTTTATTTGTTCCAAGCTTGGTACATACAATTTGTATGCTCCAGCTTGAGGGGGAGTGTTAGAATAATTATTAAGTCTACCTATGATTAGTAGAGCAGGGCCTAAAAGTAGGTAGTTGTGTGTTGGGTTATCTATAATGATTGTTCCTAGCAGTCTAGGACAATCTCTTCATCTTCCATCTATCTATTGTATCAGATTTTTATCTATATAAATAATAGAACTGAGAAGGGTCTTTCAAGCCCTTTAGAACTATTTTTCTCTGTTTTAGATCTCAAGTCTATGAATAAAGAAAATAATTTTTTAACCATTTATAATAACAAAATTATGAAAAATATTTAATTTTTAATTAATTTTCATGAATATATTTTTATAAATTTAATTATATATATATTTTATTTTTTTATCATCATAAAATAAAAATAAACACCTACATCTATTCGCTGTTGTTTTCAATAGTTTGTCTTTAAAATGTTTTAGTTAAATGTAAAAGAATATGTCTCTCAAAACATTTTTACTATGGTGTTTAATATATTTTTTTTACTAATTTTGAATCGATTTGACTCAATAATTTTTTTTTTAGAATTAACATGCTAATCACATGATTTATTATCAATGAATGACGAGTTCTATTTTTTAAATAATAACTACCAAACTACAATTTTCGTTTTGCAAGTTGTTTTGAATAGTATTATATTAGAAACATGATCTTTACTTCACATCCGATTATCAACTATGCATCATATGTAGAAGATGAACATTTTTAACATCGGAAGTTTTATTAAAATCACATGCAATTAACATCATCTGTTTAATATACAAATGGAAAATTTGAGTAAAATTTTAAAAGCATTTTGGTCTCAGTTTAATTCCAGAAAACATAATAGTATCATTATACTTTAAACGGAGCTAATGTCGTTTCTAAGATAGAGTAAAAGGGTAAATAGCTCAAAAGTTTATTTAAATTTAATTAATTTTTGTACACAATAAATAATTTGAAAATAAATGAGTATTTTTACTTTTTAATTATTTCTCTCATAGTTTAGTGTATTAGTTAAGAAAAAAAAAATAAGACAAACAAGATTATAATCATAATATGTCAAACATAAATATTTAAATAATAAAAATAATACAATCATAATTATCATATATATATATATATATATATATATATTTATATATATATATATATATATAAATATAAATAAATAAATTATTCTGATACTATAGTAGGAAGCGGACTTTAAGTATAATTCAATTTTATAAAATTAATTTGTAAGATGAAGTTTGCATTCATTTATATATTTTAAATTGGTTTTATTTTTAGTAGAGGTGAGATTTCTAATAAACATAATTCTTACTAAAATATTAGAATATTTTTTTATTGGGCAAATCATACTTAAAATTAAGATAGAGAAATTATGTATTTAGAAGCCCTAAAGGAGTTTCATGAACTCCTTGTCTTAATATTTCATTTATAAGACTTAATACATTGGAACTAGCTAATCTGGACAGGAAAGACAACTCACAGAATTCATTCTCAACTAATTACACAACTCACACATAGTTGCTTCTACATGACATGAATTTAATTATTCTGTTTCCCTCAAGTTGGAGCATACAAATTGTATGTACTAAGCTTGAAACAAATAAACTCAATTCGAGATTCTTTTAAGAATTTGGTCAACCCATATGCTAATTGGTCATTTGATCCAACAAACTTTGTGCATATTTCTTTTGTCATCATTTTTTCCTGAACAAGATGGAAATCAATTTCTACATGTTTTATTCCCTTGTGAGACACTGAATTTTATGCAATGCAGAGAGCAACTTGATTATCGCAATACATTTTCATGGTTTGGATTTCACAAAAGTTAAACTCTTGAGAGAATTGTTTCACACATATAAGTTCACATCTTAGTGATGTCATTGCCCTATATTAAGCTCCAGTCGTCAATCAGGCCACTACATTCTAGTTCTTACTTTTTCATGAGATAATATTTCCTCCAAGAAAAACACAATATCTCCTGTTTGAGCATATTTCAATAGGAGAACCTGCCCAATTAGCACCACAATACCCAGAGACTAGAATGTTTCCTCTATCTTCATATATCCGGATACATGCCTTTGACATAGGGCTGCAACGTAGGTGTGCACTTGTAGTGGTATCTATGCTCTACAGAGTTATAAACAAAGGGGTTATCACCCTACCACTTACAAGGTTAGTCCCCTTTGTGCCTAGGACCAATAGTCCAGTGATTAAGACCTCCTGTGACTCTCACCACATAACTCATTCTACACTATTTTAGTTTGATTAGTTATTAGAGTTCAAGATACCTCCTTTCGAACCCCATATGTCAATGTAACCGATCCTCCTTAGATTGGTTCTAACCATTCTCAGATAAACATCATAAAACTAACCATCATATTAACATCCACAAAATACCACACTAAAACATATACCATATGAGAACATGTGAAAATAGAGTTAGACTCTATTAATTCCACTCAATGAGAATATCTACTCGTTTAGCAACCAGATAACTCGTCCAACGAGATCATCACTAAAACTCATAGGCTTAAAATGTCACAAAAGTCGCCCAACTAGACTTGTCTTGCCTAGCCACTCTCAAGTCAGTGAGCTCCTTGACTTTGGTTGCCCTATTCTCGCCCATCGACCACTAAGTTAGTAGCTTATTGAGTTTGAGTTCACCCAACCAACATATTCTTGCCTATTAATAGTCAAGTCAGTGAGCTCTTTGACGTTGGTCTTACCCATCGAGTGTATTCTCGCCCAACAATTACAAAGTCAATAGCTCTGGGACTTTGAGCGAGTATATGTTATCCCAACGAGTCTGCATAATTCCGCAAAACAGAATTCTACAAATTTATGTCATTCTAGTCCTGCAATTCAGTCCAACAATAACCACAGATGCTAAAACGTACCATAAGATCATACACAACTCAATCATTCAATTCATCTTAAATATAATATCAATCGTATAATATACCAAATTTCAACATATTAAACGCTAGAGACAAATCAAAACCCTAGTAAACTCCACAAGTCTTATTTATTCAAACAACTCAATTACACAAACTAAATATTGTACGAGCATACCATCAACAATTATAAGTTATCTATCCCTTAAAAATAAGGAAATTAGTTTCTCTTACTTGAAAGACAACTAAACAGCTTGATGACCTCTTAAAACACCTTTAGACACACATAAAGCTCAAATTGTTTCTATGAACAACACAAACATGATCACAACCCACAATTAGTGTTGAAATATCAAGTGTAATATTTATGTATTTTAGGAGGTGCCTAACTTGTCTAGGAGGTGCCTAACTTGTCTAGGAGGTGCCTAACTTGTGTCTTTGGGATGTGCCTAACTTAGGTTAGGATGTGCCTAACTTAGGTTAGGATGTGTCTAACTATTAGGTTCATAGTTCTATAAATAGGTAGTATGATGTAATAAGAAATAAGGAAGAAATATAGATTTTATGTTTTTCCACATGGTATCAGACCTAGTTGTCTGATCCTCTTCTGGTGGTCTTGGCTGTCTGCCGGCGGCCGGCCGCCATGGCCGCCGGCAGCCCCTAAAATTTCTGTCCTGGGTTGTCCACCAATACTGTCACTACTGTTTGCACTTGTCCGGTGTCGTTGTTCGCGGTTATCTCGCATCTCTCCGCTGCTGTCTACGTCGTCCGCCGCCGCCGACAGCCCCTAAAATTTCAGTCGGTAGCCCCTAAAATTTAAGTGGGCAGTCCTTTCTCTTCTTCTTGAACCAGTGCAGCCGAGCTCTGCCGACGACCATCGCCAGCCACTGTCCGCCGCCGCCACTACCGTCGCGCCCGCTTCTTTCCGGCCGTCACCGCCTCCGGCTGTTGCCGTCGACGCCGGCCGCCGTCACAGTTTCGAACGGTGACCAGCGGATCGGAAGCGCCTCCTCGAGCGAGAGCCAACCCCGCCGGTGGGTTCGCCTGATTCTCCTCCACGCTCCGTCACGCGCCGCCTCTTTGTGTGCTGCAAACAGGCGCGTGCTGTCCACGCGCCGCCCTCTGCTCGCCGGAATGTCTCCGCGACACCTCCATAGCCGTCGTCTGGACCTCCTCTCTCTGTTCAGACCCTCAGAGAGGCCATTGCTGTCGTTCTTCTGTCCGCGTGAAGGTTGGACGCTGCTGCTGCTCCGCTTCTTCTTGCTGTTGGTGGCTGCTCCCTACGTGCTACTGTCATGGCCGTGACCCAGCTCCCTTGTGCCTGCTGCTGCCTTGCTGGACCAGTTGTTGTTTTCACCCCAAAGCTGCTGGATGGAAGTTACTGGACTGGTGGAGGTTGCTACCCACCGTGAAGTGCTGCTGCTCCCTCTCCGTGAAGTGTTGCTGCTCCCTCTCCATGCTCTTCCTAATCTCTCCAAGCTGCTGGACGTGATTGGTCGTGTGCTTCATAATATGTTTCATTGCTGGACCGGTGACTTCCACTTTGCTGGATGCTGTGACCAAGCCTGCATCATCTCCTTCTCCATTGAGAAGGGCTCTCTGCCTTCACCAATGTGAAGGGCTTCATGTATCTACCATTCTCTATTCTGAAAAAGCTCTCTACACCACTTAACAGCTCAAGTACTGAATCTTGTGTTGTTCTTTAACAACTCACTTTGACTCGCCGGGTTGAAATGTTCAAGGTTGGGGGATCTCATTCGACCCCTGTGGACGCCACTGCATCACTTCTTTGGGTCTTTTTGATGCCATCATAAGTCCCAATATTCGTGTTTTGGTTTCTGCCATGTGAAAGGATATTTGCACCGTCATTTAATGCCTTCTTTGAGATCACTTCTGCACTGAGCAGAAGAGCAGAAGTGCCTTCTTTGAGATCGACCGCTGATTTGACTCGTTTGATGTTATGGGATTTCAGATTTGTCCCTTGTACGGATCGATTCTCACCCGTTCTTCCACCTCCGTGTGAGGGGAAGTTTCAGCCGCCACAGGGTAGTTTGTCCCTGTAGGTTTGTTGTTGTTTCAGCTGTTGTAGGGTGGTTAAGTCCCTACAAGTTTGTTGCTGTTAGCCATTGCAGACAGTTCAGTTTCTGCAGGTTCATTGGTATTAGGGCAGTTAAGTCCCTAAAGGTTCGTTGGTATTAGGGCAGTTAAGTTCCCAAAGGTTCGTTGTTATTAGGGCAGTTAAGACCCTACAGGTTTGTGGCTTTTAGCCTTTGAAGGCCTCTCATGTTACCGATGTCTTCGTCTCCACCGTTTGCCGCTGTCCACCACCGTTCGCCGCCAACTACCGTCTCAGACAGACGCAACTGCGTCAGTTCTTCTTGGGCTAGAGTTGAGCCCGATCTTCTTGTGATACACTGCTAAGTATCACCACTTGGGAGTTGTCCAACAAAGAATTTTGGACCTCCAACGTGTCTTTGGATCTTTGATGCTTTGTTTCCATTTGAGTTT
The DNA here is from genome assembly GCF_016808095.1 of Vigna angularis. Classification (NCBI taxonomy): domain Eukaryota; kingdom Viridiplantae; phylum Streptophyta; class Magnoliopsida; order Fabales; family Fabaceae; genus Vigna; species Vigna angularis. The sequence continues at coordinate 31,075,648 of NC_068979.1, forward strand.
ATTGATGTACTTTCCATTTGAGTGTGTTTATTCCAAGCTTGGCTCATACAATATGTATGATCCAGCTTGAGGGGGAGTGTTGAAATATCAAGTGTAATATTTATGTATCTTAGGAGGTGCCTAACTTGTCTAGGAGGTGCCTAACTTGTGTCTTTGGGATGTGCCTAACTTAGGTTAGGATGTGCCTAACTTAGGTTAGGATGTGTCTAACTATTAGGTTCATAGTTCTATAAATAGGTAGTATGATGTAATAAGAAATAAGGAAGAAATATAGATTTTATGTTTTTCCACAATTAGTATGGTTGATTAGTAGAGACTTGCAAAAAGAACTCAAAACCACATGTGATCCAAAAAGGACCTCATGCAGAAGAAGAACAAACGGACATATTGAAGAAACTAATTGGTTGATCTTGATGAACTAACTACAAAGAGGAATGCTATGGTTTCCGATCTTCATAAAGATGTGCAGACCCTAACAAATCTTAGAGAGAAGGAAAAGAACGTTGGTTCTAAAGAGAATGTGCGCTTTTAAAATAAAGTATCCCATAATTGACTATTGAGGATAGAAAACGTTAAATCTAATTACTACACATAACTTGATAGCCTATAAAAGTGATGTACTAGAAGATGTAATAAATGATTTTAAAATTTTGTTATCTAATACATCTAAATATAATTGCAAGACTTACTTAAGTGTGATTATCTTTTCTTGTTCAGGTTCAAGAAAGTTGGATATGTTGAAATAAATTGATGGAGTGTCTCTTGGGTTTCGCATCTTCTGTTTCAAGAGATTTAGTATGTGGAGCTTTAAATTAATTACGATATCCTTGTTGCTTTAACAATTTTGTCAAAAGGCTTGAACAAAAAGAGAGCGATTTGATTATAACGAAAGATAGTGTCCAAAAATTTGTTGCGCACGGCAAAAAACAAACGAGAAGGCCTAGTAAAATTGTAGACAAGTGGCTGGAAGATGCTATCAATGATGTACACAATGTGAATCATTTGCTGGAAGAGGCAAGAACAAAAGAAATTTGTTGCTTTGGGTACTGCTCAAATTGGATTTGGCGATACCATGTTGGAAAAAAGTTAGCAAATAAAACTATAGACCTCGAAAAGTTCATTGAAAAGGGTAGAAAATATGTGCCATTTGATCGCATCGCTACGCTTCCTTCAAACACCCTTGATATTTTTTTAGAAAAATGCATGAACTTTGAGAGTAGACAATCTGCATATGAGCAACTACTGGATGCAGTGAAAAATAATGATGTTTCCATGATTGGGTTGTATGGGATGGGAGGTTGTGGTAAAACCACATTAGCAATGGAAATTAGGAAGTTCATAGAAGCAGAACATCTTTTTGACAAAGTTCTTTTTGTGCCTATTTCTAGTACATGGGAAGTTCAAAGGATCCAAGAAAAAATTGCAAGTTCAATACAATTTGAATTTCCAGAAATGGAAGAAATGGAAAGAGCCCAAAGATTATACTTGAGATTAACTCAAGAGAAAAATATTTTTATAATTCTAGATGACGTGTGGGAGAAGCTTGACTTTGGTCGTATTGGGATTCCTTCTTCTGAATACCATAAAGGATGTAAGATTCTCATTACTAGTAGATCAGAAGCAGTTTGTACTTTAATGGATTGTCAAAGAAAGATTTACTTACCAATTTTAACGGATGAAGAAGCATGGACTCTTTTCCAAAATAAAGCTTTTATATCAGAAGACACACCTGATACCTTAAAGGATCTGGGAAGATTAATTTCTAATGAATGTAAAGGATTGCCTGTGGCCATTGCAGCTGTTGCTTGTAGTTTGAAGGGAAAAGCTGAGACAGTATGGAGTGTTGCATTGACTAAATTGAGACATTCTAAACCAATAAATATTGAAAGAGGTTTGACTGATCCCTACAAGTGCTTGCAGTTGAGCTATGAGAATTTGGACGTTAAAGAAGCTAAATCACTTTTCTTGTTGTGCTCTGTGTTTCCTGAAGATTTTGAAATTCAAGTTGAACTTTTAACAATATGTGCAATAGGATTAGGTATAGTTGGAGAAGCTCACTCATATGAAGAGGCAAGGAATGAAGTGATTGCAGCTAAAATTAAGCTAGTTAGTTGTTGTTTATTGTTGGATACAGATGATGAATGTGTCAAAATGCATGATATAGTTCGCGATGTGGCCCACATAATAGCAAAAAATGAGAATAAGATGATCAAGTGTGAAGAGGAAAAAGATGTTAGAGTGGAACAAAATTCAGTAAGATATCTATGGTGTGTGAAATTTCCAAATGATTTGGATTGCTCTAGTCTTGAGTTTTTATACTTGGAGACAAAGATGAAAGAATTTGATGAAATTTTCAAAAGAATGGGAACGCTCAAAGTTTTGATTCTTGTCAACGATGAGGATGGAAAAACACGATTGTCAACAGTATCTTTCAAAACATTAACAAATCTTCGTTATCTATTCGTTTACAATTATGAATTGAGGGACTTCTCATTTTTAGGTGGTATGACGAATCTTCAAAGTCTCTCGTTATTTGATTGTTTACTGCCTTCATTTCCTGAATTACAAAGCGATGTTGCAATTACACTACCAATCTTAAAATTGTTAGAGTTGAATAAATGTGACATTAAAGTGAAGAATTTTGAAGTGATAAAGAGAATTCCGCTTTTGGAAGAGTTGTACATTATTGATATTAAAGGAGAATGGGATGCTAACAGTGAAGACAATATTGAATTCTTTAAGACGTTTAGCGTTCCCGAAACACTTCAAAGGTATGGAATTGTGTTAGGGTCCCATAAATTTGACCATTTTAATTATGGAGATGTTTACATTCATGGAAGAACTTTATTACTTAACCATTTTGACATATCAAATGAGGTAATAAAGGGTTTGGCAAAAAAAGCAAAGGATCTATTTGTGGCAAATATTCATGGAGGTGTGAAAAATATCATCCCTGATATATTTCAAATTGAAGGAGGAGGTTTGGATGAGTTGAATAAGTTTGAAATACTTGATTCTGAAGAGTTAGAATGTTTGATTGACACTAGTAGTCACTCGAGTGAGGTCGTAACTCTCTTCTCCAAGTTGCATACGCTGGGAATCGAGAACATGAAAAATCTAAGAGTTATATGGCATTGTTTTCTACCTACCAATGGACCTTTTGAGAACTTAGAGAAGTTGGATTTAAGTGATTGTCCACGGTTGACATTTCTCTTCACATATGTGGTTGCTCGAAATTTGGTACAATTGAAAATATTAAAAATATCAAGATGTGATGGACTGAAGCATATATTAGCATATGATGAGAAAACAGAAAAAAGTCAAGATGAATTCAACACAGGGCATCCTATACAAATCTTCCAGAATTTGTTGGATGTAAAGATAAGTAGCTGTCGAGAACTAAAACATATATTCTCAACCAACATTGTGGGAGGCTTAACTCAATTGAAAGTTCTCGAGATAGAAGAATGTGACATGCTAGATCAAATTATTGGAGATATTGTTCCATTAACAGACCAGGATCGAAAAGAAGAACTTGATGAAATAATTGAGGAAGGTAAGCATCCATATTTCTATAGTCCAATTCCAACAACAAAAGTTGTGAACCATAGCCCAATCACATTTTTCTTTTCGTATTTATAAATATGTTTAATTGTGTATTAGTAAGTCGACATTGTATTGCTTAGTTAAAAAATGTGACACATGTAGGTTCAAACTTATTTTCAAGTTACATAAACATTGTGAATATGTTATTATATATGAAAAATTTAAGCATAATAATTATAGATTGTTTCATTGCGATGTTTTTTTCCTTTAGTAAGATTCAAACTCGAGACACTACTAATCTACTTTTACTTAAACAAACTCCTTGTTAATACACTACAAGAAAATTTGATCTCATTTGAAATTAAAGACAATTATATTTGCATGTGAAGTTGATTGTTAATTCAAAGTTATTTAAAGGAAACAGTCTTGTACGGTTATTTTCATCATTATTAATTGATCATTTGACGCTCTAGATTGTGGTTTTAGTTCCTAGAAACCAATAATTTTTTAATTTATAATTGCTTTTCAGGAACTCTATCCAGTCTTGCAAGTCTTAAGATAACATGTTGTGGGAAGTTAGGCTCAATTTTTACAGCATCTATAGCTAAGACCTTGACTTCTTTGGAAGAATTGTTCATAGAAGACTGCAAAAGTTTGAAGGATATAGTAACTCACGAAAGGGTCAATAAAAATCAGGAGGAAAGCATTGTTGAGGATGAGCATGATTGTCAGAGTGATATTTCAATCTTCCAAAGTTTGAAAAATCTACATATCAGTAAATGTGACTTATTGGAGGGTATATTCCCTGTTTCTTTTGTCGAAGAATTGAATGATATAACAAATAAACAGGCTGCTGATTTGAAAGACTTCTCTAGTCTAAATAATACTCAAATTGAGCTTCCTGCTTTACAAGTACTTGAACTTGATCATATTCAGAACAGAACCATTGTTGGTAGTTATCAAGTGATATGTCCATCTTTAAGAAAACTATCATTGGATATTGGGAGATATGTTGGGTTTTTCAACATAAATTGTTCAACAGATGTTTCAGAAGCTACAAAAAGGGATTATATTGCAATCAAGGTATGAAAAACCATCATTTACATTGTTTCTCTCTTTGTGAATTTACAAAAATTAATCTAAATATTTGAATTTCAAGATGATGTTGTGCTAAAAGTAATAAATGGTCTTACATGCCCTGCCACTTACTAGTGACCTGAATTCATACCATAAGTGCAACATAAATTTTTAATATTTAAGTATTGGGATAGATTATTTGGAATAGATTAACTTTGGAAAATTATTTTCTTTTCCACTTACTCTTAATAGGTTAAACAAAAAGCAATTACTTTTTGCGGAGAAAGAAGTGAATCTAAACAATTAGTGGCATTGCTTAAACTTTTAGCTATACGAACAATACGATAGAAATGGAATACATTATCAGAATTAAAAAGTGTATTGGTGTATAAATTGCAGATATCGAACTCAGATTTTGTTCCCCCGATTGAAAGTGTTCAGTATCTTTCAAAACAACCACATGGTTTGAACTTGATTATGATACACAATATTAGAGAGATTGAACTGAAAGGCTTTGATAAGGCAAGGTACCTTTTTAAATTGTCCATTGCTTCATCATTGATGTTGGAAATTTTGAGAATTAAGGAATGTGGTGGACTTGAGTACATTATAGACACTGGTGATGAATATGGCAAAGAGAATATGAAAGCTATCTTTCCTAACTTAAAAGAGCTCTCAGTGTATGACTGTTTCCAATTGAAATATATGATTGGCCAATATGACGTAGCTAATAAGGATTATAAGGAGATTCATATTCAATTCTCAGCATTGGAAATACTCTCTCTTCATGATCTACCAAACTTTGTTAGCATTTGCTCTACCAACAATCTCATTGTGACGTGGCCATCTTTGAAGAACTTTCAGTGTTACAGATGTTTCTACCCATTTTATGGTTCTGTTAGTTGTTTGACGATTCCTAAAAATTCAAGAGAGCCTATTATCACAAGTACGAAGGTAGTCTTGTCTTTTTCTTTTTATGATTATTAATTATTTTTTCCTTTTGGTTGATGTCTACATTTTTTTACATTTCCTCTTAATGTCCTGTAGGATCCAAAAGGGATTCAGAACAATCTTCCCACTTTGCAAACTCTAAACATAACGTATTCTGAAGCAGAACGTATTTTTTGTCTTAATGGCCAACAAGTGAATTTAAGGTTAGAGAACTTGGAGTTGAATAATCTACCTCAAATGACTTATATTTGGGTGGCTTACGACAATTCTATTACTCTCCGACATCTCACAAAATTAAAAGTAATGGATTGTCAAAAATTGGAAGTAATTTTTCCAAAGTCTGTTGTAAGATGCTTACCAGGGTTGAAGCACGTAACCATAATAGAGTGCATGGAATTGAAGCAGATCATGGAAGAAGACGACTCCAATCTTCTTCCTATAGATGGAGGCTCTGAAATAGAGATGATTGGATATGATAAAGAAGCTTCAAAGAATTATTTTACCTTCCCAAATCTTGAAAAACTAAAAATAATTGAATGTGCGAAATTGGAAATAGTCTTTCCAAAGTCTGTTTTAAGATGCTTTCCAAAGTTGAATGTTCTTGTGATAAGAAAATGCAAAGAATTAAAGCAGATCATCGAAGAAGACGAGTCAAATCTTCTTTCTATAGGAGGCTCTGAACTAGATGAGATTATTGGATGTGATAAAGAAGCTTCAAAGAATTATTTTGCCTTCCCAAATCTTGAAAAACTAGAAATAATTGAATGTGCGAAAATGGAAGTAGTCTTTCCAAAGTCTGTTTTAAGATGCTTACCAAAGTTGAAGCTTTTGAAGATAAGAAAATGCAAAGAATTAAGACAAATCATTGAAAAGGATGTGGAGGGTAAAAATTTGTCTAATCTTGTTTCTCTTCAACCATGCTTCCCAAAACTAGAAGCATTGCATGTTGATGATTGTCACAAGTTGAAAAGATTATTCTCTGGATCTGCTTCTAATGACCTTCCCAATCTTCATCTTCTGGCCATAAATGGAACCTATGAACTAGAAGAGCTTGTTGGATGTAAACAAGGAAAGACTAAAGTTGAACTTCCAAGACTCAAACTTTTAATATTTATGCATCTTTTAAACTTCCGTCAAGAGATTGAATTGCATAATTTAAAGAATTGCATTATCTACAAATGTCCAAAGCTCTCTTTCACTTCAACAACTACTCTTGAGAAGCTCTGTGAAGATTTTCCTTACGAAGGTAAATACTACATACAGTCTTCAAATTTAAACTATTAATGGAAGGATGTCAAACTCTTGAATTAATCTTAAACTATTACAGTATAGAAATGAGGTAACTCCATCTAATTCTGCTCTAAATAAATGTTGGCCTTAACTCGTATACAATGTCAAAAATGAAGTTTACTAGTTTCAAATTAAATGTAATTTTTATCTGCTTTTATTCAACAACAAAAATATATTATTATACTTAAATTATTTTAAGAATTTTAGTTATTTTCACATTTTGTTTGCACTATCACAATTTAGTTCTCTATTTAATTTAATCTATCCTAGTGTACTATTACAATTTATTATTTTTTATTTGTTTTTTTTATGATGTCAAGAAATATTAAATAATTGTTATATTAACTAAGTGTTTTGAATCTGCTTATTCTAACTCCACAATCCACAACTAAACTTGCTATTTCGTTCACAAAATATGATCTCATTTAAAATAAGTCTTGCATATGTATATTGGCATGGTTTGAGACAATTCGTCCCTTAATTTGTAAACAATTTTACCTAAAGAAAATATATTTACAAATTCATCATTTCACTCAGAGAAGAAGGTTTCAAATTCCCAACGGACTACTCACCAGAATTTTTTAAAATAAGAACATTAACTTAATTTTTGCTGCAAGACTTTTAATTTTAGGGTGTAGTAATTTTAGTTATGAAGAACACTGTTGTAAAGGGTAGATCCGTAAGAGTCGCCACTTTATTTTGACGGGTGATAAAAAAACTCCTATCATGAAGCTTTTTATATCTTTTATTTTTATTTTTAATTGTAATGATATAATGATCCATCATTTTGTTATGTATGTCATTTTCACGTGAATTCCCTTATATATATCTTTGTACAGATTTCAACACTGAACTTGATAGTTGGCAATTTGAACGCATAGTAAGATTCATATACGAAGATTCAACTATCAATGGTAGCAGTGAGTTCACTTCATCACAGGTCAGAACTAACCAATCTATGAATGTAAATACAATAAAAAAAAATTAATAGCCTATTCTGTCTCATTATTAGAAGAACTTTTTTCAATTTAACGTACTAAATTCGATCGCCTTTTTATTAAAACAAATCAATGTGATTCTTTAAAATTAATGTACCATTAAAATTCTTAAAGGAAATCATCTTTGGTAGATCAACAGAAGGCACCTTAATTACCAACAAATGAACATCTGCTAAGTAATTTAACAGGAAATGAATGGTTGATGTATACTACTCAAAGCTAAAGAATGAACAAAGAAAATTATTGTTGTCCCTTGATTCAGAAAAAACGACCATTGCATTAGATAAAGTCATAACATGTCAACTAATTAAGAATCAAATAGAAATTAGTTATCTTACCAAACTTAGCTTTTGCATTGTAAATATGAAACTGACAACATTTATTGGAAAAGTTATAGCTTATCGCTGATAGACTAGCAATACCAACTACTGCTTTAGAGTTTAGAAGGCCACCTCTAATTTGTAATATTACTAAACATAAAAATGGATTTTTTAATATTAAGACTAAACGTGAAGGAAAGTTGGTGTATGAGGAATCAAACCGTGAACGAGGTTTTCCATACCAATATGCACTTGAAGAAGCAATAGTAATAAGGCTCCTTTCAAACTTTAGAGCCACTCATTCGATCGTATTTTTTCAATTGTTATACACAGGAGATTGGGGTCGTAGGAAATGAGAGCATTAAAGAGGGCCCTTTAGTAGAGGGTTCTAAGACAAAATCCTCATCAATTAGTGTTGAAGACATTGACATTGGAGGTCCTGTTGCAACTCAGATTGAGTCTGGTGGCGAGGACATACTTGCACTAGATTCCAAGGTAGTTGAACAAGATGATAAGATGAATGAAGGCAAGCCAGGAATAGTGGAAAGCCAGGGAATCCAAGTAGAAGAAGGGTTGAACCTTTTTCATAAACAAGAGGGAATAGATTTTGTTCCTAACAACAACATTGACATTTATTCAGGTTTCTGATTTCTTATTTTCTCATTTCCATCCAATATTTCCATATCACCCTCTCAAACTTTTGACATCTTCTGTAGATATCCGTACAAAATTGGGAGCATATAAACATTTTGTTGATCTGGATGTTGCACAGATTTCTCTTCTGGTGGAGGCAATAACAGCATATCCTCATATCTGGAATGCTTCCAAGAAGTTTAGTGAGCGCTTTCAATCTTGGAGGTTGAAAATTTTGGCAGATATGTTGTCATTCCTTCAGAAGGAAAGTGGCGATAGTATTATTCCTCAAAGAGAAAAAGAGTTCCATAAACTATGCGAAGAAGCTATTGAAATTGGATTTGAGAGTTCATGGGTAGAGCAAATGCGTCAACGTATTGTGGTGAGCGATCCTAAGCTGGGAGAGGACATTGCACGGAGACAAATAGATGAGAATTCTAAGAGGTATGACTATTTTGTTAGATGAGTATACATCTGGTGGCATATGAAATTCTTACATGATTGATAGCATCAATTTGAGTTTTTTGTTCTTTGGCAAGCAATTTAAGTTTGTTACACAGGTGTAGTAGTGGGGACGTTGTTGAAGAAGGTGATGGGCCTAAGATTAGCTTGGAAGAAGGTTCTGACTTGGTTGATAAAGAAGGTGAAATAGGTGTTGTTTATAATGACGACATTGTGGCTCCGAGACATGAAGAACCAGAGCAGGAATTTGTTGCAGAAGTTTTCACTTCAGAAATACCAAGAATAACAGCATCATTAACAAACTTGCAAACAATTGAAAAGCCAACTCCAAGTCATTTGTATATTCCAATACGTGAAACACCCTCAAATGTGAGTCTAATAAATCTTTTTATGAGTATTGGACGAGACTACTGTGACACCTCTTTATTATTTTGTTTAGGTATTGGTGGACACACAACAGACTAGTGAACCGTGTCTGATGAAGCAGAAAAAACCAGTTGGTGAAATTCCTAAGGTAAATGACAAACAAAAATACCATAAATTATTCTAAATTAACATGCATATCCACTTGCCATCAACAATAACCCTACTAGTATATGTCATAGAGAAGTCAAGTCTGCAACTTATTACACCAGAGTTACATATCATTTGTTCTTGCGCAGAGTATCATCTAAAATGGTGTTAAGAAACTCAATGCTTTGCAACTATTGTAGCTTGAAGCTAACGTCTTTTCTGTTATATTTTCTTCTTATTCCTCCCAGAGTGAAATTAAGAGCAGCCAAATTGAGGTACGCATTGCTAAAGAAAGTGAAGGCCATCCTAAAATCATTCAAGACTTTGGGGCCACTGATATCACGAGTTTATTTGCACCAATTGTTGTGGGGAAAGAGGGTGAAGATAAGCTAGTTGGAAAGACCCTTGCTGAGTTAGAAAAGTATCTGAAGATGTCTCTGAAGGATATAGTTAGCTCTGAGACTAACAGCCTTCGTCTTTTGTCTGCTCTTAATTTCCTGTCCAACCTTCCTTTCAAAGATGTGAAAGTATCAGATGGACTCAAACATATTATAGACACTATGCACCGACACTTGCCAAGCATTCTATTCTCCTTTAAGCAAGGCTTTGCCACCACTGCCAAGTTGGCAGAACTTGAAGCTCGTGCGAATGAGGTGACCATTAAAAAGAAGTTCTATGATGAAGTTCAACGGAAGGAAGTAGTTTTGAAGCAACAAATCATTAGATTGAAGGAAGAAATAAGAGTTTGTGAGGTTGCCTTATCATCTCTGGAGGCGGAAAAAAACAAATGCATTGCGGAAACTGTAGAATACAAAACGGAGCTTGAAAATGCGAGGAAAGACGAATCTCAAATGTTGGAGGTGGCTCATAAATGGTCAGTTCTGTGTAGTGAATATGAGCTCAATCGCATGGCTGCTACAAATCGCTCGTGAGGGTTTTCGTTGTTCATTATTATTAAGGTTAATGTCTTATGTTTTTTCTAGTGGTTTATGCTTCAATAAGGTAGCTTGGTCCTAAATTAACTTAATGTGCACCCAACCCATCAGCCAGTACCACTCATCATATAGTTTCAGTTTACTTTCCAAATTTCGATTGTTCTATTTTGTTGTATGTTTGGTATCTTATTTGTGTGTAAGAGGTTGTTCTTTCTTTCTTCAATGAATGTCTTTTGTCTTCTCTGTAGGGACTACCAATTGTATCATTGTCATTTTGTAATACTTTATTTTTGTTTTTATGTGTGCTTTTGGTTCTAATTTCCCTATCAGTTCACCCCTTTCTGTCTGCATGATTCCATAAAGCATAATAATATTCACTCCAATTAGTGTGTCACTTCAAAGCATTTAAGGGATAAAAATTTTCAGGTTCGAGAGAAAAGGATTTACATTTAGCATTCGTATTTCTTATACGGTTCAAATAAGTCGCAATGGCTAGAAAGTGGATTATTGTGAAGGAACGTCCCCCCTTCTTAAGAAAACAAAAAAACTTTAAAAGTTTATCTTTTAAGCTACCCACACACACATGACTAACTAAAATGAGTAACTTAAATTCATCCTTAATTTGAAATAAAAAAAATCTTGTGTTTGGATAAAAATTTCATAAATTTTAAAATATTTAAATTAATATATTAAATTTGAATTGATTTTATTTTAAATTATTTTATTTTTTAAATGTTTTGCTGGATAAATAAATTCAAATTTAATGATTTTTTTAAAATAAATTATTTTAATTATCATCAAATTTAAAATATATGTCAAATAATAATTAAGAATTAAAAAAACTATAAATATTGATAATATTTCGTAGTCAATCTTAATGTTATTTTTTGATCAATTTAAAAACGATATTATTTTTAAATTATGAAATGCTAGATCTATTCATACCAAATAAAATAACATTGTGTCAAACTCATATAATGTTGGACCATGTTTTGTTGACAAAAGAAGAAGATGAATATCTTGCTTAAATAAACAGGTTTAATGATGATGACTTATGGTGAAGTGTTGCCGGATTCAAGAGATTCATTGAAGACTTAAGAATTTAGTTGTTGAAGTATTGTAATATGTGTATTTTATTTGAAATTAGTATCCTAAGAGTCAATAGGTAGAATCCGAGAAAAAGATTCATTGAAGACTTAAGAATTTAGTTGTTGAAGTATTGTAATCCGTGTATTTTATTTGAAATTAGTATCCTAAGAGTCAATAGGTAGAATCCAAGCACCAAAGTACTAAAAAAAGTTTTATTATTCTAAAAACTTATGTGATAATCGATTATAACTAATGATATTAATTACCATAGTTAATTTCATATTTTCTTAAAAGTTTCTGGAATAATTAATTATCACTTGAAATAATCGATTATCATAACACAAAAATATAATTTTTGAAATAGTTTATGGTATAATCGATTATCACTTATAATAACCTAATTTTCAAATTAAGAGTGTGTGTATATATATATATATATATATATATATATATATATATATATGTTACCTGAACTTTTCACTTAGAGGTTTAAGAGTTGTGTGCTAGAAAAATTTTCAATTTTTTTTGTAAAAAAAGGGCTTTGAAAATTCCTTGTATGAATTTCTCTTTTCGTACACTCTTTATCTTTATTGTTGTTATATATAAAAGAATCTATTTTTATCATAAAATTAGTTTATAAAAGGGAAAATTTTTAAAAGACACGATTTTATTAACTAAACCAATTCACCCCTCTTGGTTTTTGTCCACACATGAATATTGCGCTTCCTGACAATTGGTATCAAAGCTTGCTTTGATAGTTTTTCAAATATTTCGAAAATGGTTGGATAAAACCAAATCTTTGTTGAGGGTGCTTCAATTGACAAACCTCCTTTGTTTACTAGGGAAATTTATGTTTTTTTGAAAAATAAGAATACAAATATTTTTAGAGTCACTTGATATATGTATTTGGGATGCTATTATAAATGGTTCTTTTTGTTCCTACTATTAATAATGTGCACCCTTTTCACAATGGACTGCGAACGAAAATAGAAGGGCTCAATATGATTTTAGGACCAAAAACATAATTTCATCTACTCTAACCCTTGATGAGTTCTACAAAATTTTTGTGAGTAAAAGTTCTTAGAAAATGGAAAAATTTTAAGAGTCACTCATGAAGGCACAAATGATGTCAAGCATGCAAAAAAGAACTCTTTAATTCAAGAAATTTAGATTTGGTTTGATAAATTGTGGATGATAGGTATTGGTTTGTTGTTGAATGATTTATGTATTGGAAAATGGGTGTATATGATGAGATGCTTGTTGAATGGTGTTTGATTTTGATGATTGATGAAAGTTGTTAGTTTAGTGGAGTTATGAATTGTTAAAATTTGAGGTGAACATTAGGTTAGATTAGTGGTATTTGATAGGAAAAATTTTAAAGGAAGAGTTGGATGGGTAAACTTGATGTTTAAGGTCTTTCTTAGGCCAATTAAGACTTGTTTAGCTAATTAATTCACAAAAAGTTGATGGGTAGTATGTAAAATCTGATATATGTGTTTTTAGATAGTTAGGTTGATTTAATGAACCAAGTCCTAATCAAATGAGCTAATTTATATCAAATTTGAAGGATAGGTGTGTTTTTAAATCAAATGTAGTGTCAAAGATGCAAGTTGGATCATTTGAATAGGTATTGGGTGCATATAGATCAAAATTCGAGAGCTTTGACATTCAGCAACACCAAGTTGGTGCTCAAGCACCAATTTTGTGCAATAAATGGTGCTCAACAACAAGGATGTGCCGCTCAACGCCAGGGTCTTTTCCATTATGTTGTTGTTTCTTTTAAGGTTTGTTGACACGTAATCTTACTACAAATGATCTTGTTATACTTTTTAAGGTATGTAAAGTTTGTGCTAATGTGATGTGTGTTGTAAGAGGGGAGTTTCATGAGGAAATTCCTAATGTGGTGTTTAGAGTAATGTATTGATGTAGGGATTCAACTTTGAAAGTTATCGTAACGCTTCAATAATCAGTCCATCTCAAGTAGAGAAGGTGATTATGTGGTGAGGGTAGCAGAAGGTGTTAGTCTATGGTCTGGTGTTTTTTGTTCATAGACTATTAATGAACTAATCTTGTGTGGTAGCTAAGAAGGGAGCATTTGTTCCACTACTACAAATGTACAGTTTGTCATAGTCTGATATCAATACATATATTCGAATTAGTCAAGTCTAGAATGTATGCTTTTAGGTTTGATTTGGTTTGGAAATGAATTATGTTATATGATGTTTTATAATTGCATGATTTGATGTTAGAAGTGGATTTTAAGCCTAACTGAACCCCACAAAATCGGCTTGTAAGGTGAGGTTTGCACCCACTTATATACTATGAATTTGCCTTATCTTTAGTCGATGTAGGACTTCCAACACACGTCCCTCACATCGAGGTATATACATCTCGAGCGTGGGACTAGACATTAATGGGTGGTCTGATAACGACCCGATAGGAGGTGGAACAACATACCCAACAACAACAAATATCGCTAGGATAGGCCCTAAATCATGACTCTGATATCATGTTAGAAGTGAACTTTAAGCCTAACTCAACTCCACAAAGTCGACTTGTAAGGTGAGGTTTGCACCCACTTATATACTATGAATTGGCTTTATCTTTAATCGATATGAGACTTCCAACATTTAATTCTTTTATAATATTAACTTTATCATTTTTGCGTTGTTGTTTGTTTGTACTTGTTGTTTGATTTGAAATGATCCTTATGATGTTAATAAAGGAAGATGAAATTTATGTGAAGCAAACTTTAGGAAGTAATGTTGTATATGCTCAGTAATTAGTATAGTTAATGTATGTGGACGAGGGGAATGGTCATGGAGATTATGGAAAAAGTGAGTAATGAAATTGACCTGTTCTATCATGTCACGGATACCATCATTGTATGATTTCCTCATGGTTGACTTACACGTGGACAGTTGTTGATGATCTTTGACATTGTTAGAAATTTCTTTATCAATTTTTGTGATCAGAAATTTTTCTAGTAAAAAAATTATAGGAAAGTTTAAGGATTTATTAACGCTGGAATATGAGATATAAAATAATAAAATAATAAAATAATAAAATAAATAAAATTATAAAATTATAAAGTTATATATGACAATAACAATAAAAGACGGAGCAAAGAAGATCTACATCATCCACTTAACAACATAACCCATTTAGCTACCACATCACATATATAATTAATAACAAAATCAAACTATAAAGACTTACTTAAAATATATAATTTTATTAAATACTGAATAAATTTTAAAAAAATTATTTGAGAGTTATTAAATTTATCATAAATTCAAAACTTAATTAAACCTCTTTTTTTAACTTTAAAAAGCCAAATACTCAGACTTTACAAGGTTATATATAACCACATAACCAAATCGTATTGTTGTGTGTTATTTAGTGAATTAAGTAAACTTTTTTAGATGCAAATTAATTTTTCGAACACGCAAATTCTGCAAAAAAAAAGATTAAGTTTACAAGATTTGAATCGGTAGGTAGCTCGGTAATAGCACCCACCACTAAAAAATAATAAATAAACGACCAAGACTTTTCAAAGACATACAAGTGGAAGTTACAGCCTCAATCATGCAGAATTAATAATAATAATTCTGAATTCTGATAGCACCCACCACACAACAATAATAAATAAACCATGAAGACATCTCGAAGACATACAAATGAAACTTATAGTCTCCTTCGATCACGCAGAATTAATATTAATAATTGGTAGTGTTAGAGTGTGCTTTCATTCTTATCTCTTGCATGATTCAAGCATCGGACTACATTCATCTCTCTGAAGGTATCGATCAGTGTAAAGTTAACTTCTGTTCTGCTCTTATTTGAAATTTTAATCGTTTCCTTTTCAATGAAAGTTGTAGATAATGTGTTTGTGTTTATGTTTGTATTTGCAGTAACTTAACGTTTCAGATCTCTTTGAAATAATGGATGATCACTTGTTTCTTTCTCGCCAATTCTCCATTCTCTCTCTGTGTATTAGTTAAATCAGGTAAATAATCTTTTATCACTCTCCACTTCCAAATTAGAAACATCATCTTTATTTCACATCCCATTATCAATTATGCATCGTATATGTAGAACATGAACATTTTTAACATTGGCAGCTTTTATCAAAATCATATGCAATTAACATAATTGAAAGAAGAAAGATGACTACCTTTCTACTCCTCGAAAGAGGAAAGGTATAACTCCGAATTAACGAAATATGGCAGGAAGACATTCTAAAGAATCACAACCACCACTACACTGCATGTT
Organism: Vigna angularis; assembly: GCF_016808095.1. NCBI lineage: Eukaryota > Viridiplantae > Streptophyta > Magnoliopsida > Fabales > Fabaceae > Vigna > Vigna angularis. Next base: position 31,091,737 of record NC_068979.1, read on the forward strand.
TGATTCAATACTGTGTCTCTCTCACTAAGAAAAACAATATTCACGGAAAACCATTACCGTTCTTTTCGTCACCCATCCTCTTCCACTGCCATGCACAGGCACAAAAGACCTCTTTCCACTACATCGCAGAGAACCCTCAAATTCCCCAGATATTACAAACTTCACCATCAATCACTCTTTGCTCTTGCGCATTGACAAGAGTAACACTCAAGGTATTTTGAGGTTCTAACTCCAATCACTATGACCACTCTCAACACAACTCCAACCTTGCCCACAGTTACTACCCTTGACCATAATCACTACTCACACATAACCACCCAACCCGAGGTATTCAAGGACATGAAGTACGTCACACATGTTAGAACGAGTATTAAAAATACCCAACCCCACACACATCTTCAAAGTATGTAGGAACAAGATAACAATTTAAACAGATTAAATCCACAACAAGACAACAACAAAATCTATTCAGGCCAAAGTGACGAAACACCACTTATTACCAACCGGCACATATAACTTCACTAACAAGTTGATTTTCATACAATAAAGGACAACACTATCATACACTAACAAGGTACCTTATGACAGCAACGTCGCTTCCCACCACGTCAAAACCATTTATAAATCTCACAACATAGGGGTGACAATCCTTATTATTGAGAGAGAAGGATGACATCTTGTTAATAAGAAAACATGTAGTTAAGATGACATCTCCCAATGTTGAGCAATAATATTTGCACCAAGCACTACATTATGAGTAGTCTTAACTATGTGTTTGTTTTTGAAAAGAAAGATATGAGAACAAAGAAGTATTACCAAATATGTGATCAAAAGCATCTGAGTCAATTATCCACGAATTTTGACCTTCCATTAATTGGGAAATATAAATTGTTGATGTATATGGAGTTTCGAATGTTTGATCCAAGCTATTAGATTTTAACCTTAGATACTCTTGTTATTGTTCATTAGTGAATTTGGAGTTGACAATTTCTGCCTTAGAGACATGGGCGGTCATGCTAGGAGAAACAATTTTCTTAGGAGCGATCTTTTTATAGTATGTGCATTAAATATGTCCTTGTCCTCCACGTTCTCTTCCTTGTGTGACAACCATAGCAGACGGTTCCATAGGTTCATGAACTTCCTTGCTTTGAGGTGTTAGAACTCTAAAGAGACTTGTGGTCAAACTTTCCATGAAAAGGATCTCATGATGGGTTAATAGTTGATCTCTAAGATGATCAAAGTCTAGATGTAGAGAACGAAGGATCATCATCATATAGTAATTGTCAAGTTTCTTTTTTATTTAATCCAAAGACTACTTCCAAAAATATCTTTATTTCTTCAATTGCGGACTAAGCTTCAGTCATGAAGGATATCATATCATGGTCAGTTTGTTTAAGGGATTCAAGTCTATTTATGAAGCCAGAAACATTGGATATCATTGCATAAATATTTTGAGCTTTCTTCGAAAAGAAGTGACAAATTTCAAAAGTTCCAAGGGAAACCAAAATCTTTGGTTCCACATATTGCCACAACACGACACACAATTGAAAATCAACTTGCTTCCATTATTCAATCTTCTTAAGAGGTACGTTGCTTTCCATCTTGGTCAAGGTGGTCATGATGACCTTGGTTAAGGAACTATATTTCAATAATGCTATAATTTTTTTCATTTAGTTTTTCAATAGTATTGGTAGGATTTTTAAAAATGATAGGTCTAGTAGACATTTTAAAAACAGCTTTTGAAAACAAAACAATAGTCTTTAAAGGAAAAAACTAGGTTCTATAGAAAAACCTTCAATCCACAAGAAAGAGTGAATCTCTTTGTGACTAAGAGTCCACCAAATGACCTCTAAACAAGACACGTGGAAGGAACGTATTGGGGTTACTTTAGCGAGTCAGATGGTAGTCATCTAGAGAAGATCAGATGATTAGGCGATGGTGTGTGGGATTCACGCACCTCGAAGCACTCTATAATTGATGTGTGTGACGTTGCTTGGAAATGTTTCTCGTTCTGATTCTAATAGGGGTGATCGTTGCTTGAAGAGACGATTTCGGTCTGGTGGTCATCGATGAAAACTACGACGATAACTGATGACAATAGAAGACTGAAAAAAATGCACCGAAAATTACATAGACTAGCAACCTGTTTTGATATACCAACTTAAAATTAAAACAAAAAGAAATTATGTATTTGGAAGTCCTAAAGAAGCTTGATGAACTCCTTTTTTTAATCTTTCATATATATATATATATATATATATATATATATATATATATATATATATATATATATATATATATGACTTAATACATTTGAACCACTTAATCTCACAAGGAAAGACAACTCATACTCAACTAATTAATATTATGTAATCATTGAAGTTTGTATTTTCCTAATTGATTCAGTACCACGAGTTGATATTTTCATGACTTTCTCATAAGATTCTTGATAGTTTTATTTAATCCCTTTGTCAATAATTAACTAGTCTTATAATTGGCCTCTTAGATAAGTTACATTTCCTTATAATAGAAGTTCGGATAAATTATGATACACATGGCACCTCACTCAAAATTTCCAAATAGATGCAAAAAATTGTTGAAAAAAATTAATTTAGTCTTAAAGAAAATAAAGAATTAAAGTGAAGATTTTGTGTTGAAAAGAAAAAATTGAAAATTAAATTATAGATAAGAAAGCAAAGTGTCTTATATTAACGGAATTTTTTTGAAGAGAGGGTATACGATAAACTTGATCTTAACTATTTAAGTGAGGAAAACGGTAAATTAATATATTTCATTATAATGAATTAATACAAGTAACAGAAGGTGAAGACTTGAAAGTATAGTTTTGCATAACGAATTGTTTATAAAGTAACCAATCGGATCATGCATATAATAACTTAATTCCCAGATCCTCTGTCACAATTAACATTTTAAGGAATTATGTATTTTTATTCTTTTTCTATTTTTACATTTTATCTAAAATTGATATAATCTAAAAATGTGGATATAAATTTAAATAAATATAGAAAAATTAAACTTACAAAAAAAAAGTATAATGTTAATTTTGTACACAACGCATGTTTTAGTTTAAGCTTTGGTTAAATATATTTTGTACTGGTACACTTTTCTTTTTTTATTTAACACATCTTCTCATCTACATACTTGTATGTTTGAACATGATTTATGTTTTAATGGTGGGAGGTTAAAACATTTATAAAACGTTATTCTAAGAAAAAAAATTTCCACAAAATTATCAAAGTGACGAAAAATAAATTTAAAAACTCTAATCAAACCTAAAAATTTTAAGCAATGATTAAAGTTATTAGATTTTTTTTATTGTGTATCCCATAATTGACTATTTAGGATAGAAAACATTAAATTTAATTATTACGCGTGATAACTTTTTACGTACTGAAAGATGAAATAAATTATTTTAAAATCTTTTTATTATCTAATTCATCTAAATATAATTGCAAGACTTACAAATGCGTTTATCTTTACTTGTTCAGGTTTAAGAAAGTTGTATATGTTGGAATAAATTGATGGAGTGTCTCTTTGGTTTTGCATCTTCTGTTTCAAGAGATTTAGTGTGTGGAGCATTAAATCAATTACGTTATCCTTGTTGCTTTAAAAATTTCGTCAAAAGGCTTGAAGAAGAAGAGAGCAATTTGATTATAACGAAAGATAGTGTCCAAAAATTTGTTACGCACAACAAGAAACAAGCGAGAAAGCCCAGTGAAGTTGTGGACAAGTGGCTGGAAGATGCTATCAATGATGTACACAATGTCAATCAGTTGCTGGAAGAGGCAAGAACACAAAAACATTGTTGCTTTGGGCACTGCCCAAATTGGATTTGGCGATATCATGTTGGAAAAAAGTTAGCAAACAAAACTATGCACCTCGAAAAGGTCATTGAAGAGGGCAGAAAATATGTGCCATTTGACCGCATCGCTACGCTTCCTTCAAACACCCTTCATATGCTTTTAGAAAAAGGCATGAATTTTGAGAGCAGACAATATGCTTATGAGCAACTACTTGATGCAGTGAAAAATAAGGATGTTTCCATGATTGGGTTGTATGGGATGGGAGGTTGTGGTAAAACCACATTAGCAATGGAGGTTAGGAAATTAGTAGAAGCAGAGCATCTTTTTGAAAAAGTTCTTTTTGTACCTGTTTCTAGTACCGTGGAAGTTCGGAGGATTCAAGAAAAAATAGCAAGTTCACTGCAATTTGAATTTCCAGAAACGGAAGAAATGCAGAGAGCCCAAAGATTGTGCTCAAGATTAACTCAAGAGAAGAATATTTTTATAATTCTCGATGATGTGTGGGAAAACCTTGACTTTGGTCGTATTGGGATTCCTTCTTCTGAACACCATAAAGGATGCAAGATTCTCATTACCAGTAGATCAGAAGCAGTTTGTACTTTAATGGACTGTCAAAGAAAGATTTACTTGCCAATTTTAACGGATGAAGAAGCATGGACTCTTTTCCAAAATAAAGCACTTATAACAGAAGCCACCTCTGATACCTTAAAGGAAATAGGAAGATTAATTTCCAATCAATGTAAAGGATTGCCGGTTGCCATTGCAGCTGTTGCTTGTAGTTTGAAGGGAAAAACTGAGACGGTATGGAGGGTTGCATTGAATAAATTGAGACATTCTAAGCCAATAAATATTGAAAGAGGTTTGACTGATCCCTACAAGTGCCTGCAGTTGAGCTATGATAATTTAGATACTAAAGAAGCTAAATCACTTTTCCTGTTGTGCTCTGTGTTTCCTGAAGATTTTGAAATTCAAATTGAAATTTTAACAAGATGTGCAATAGGATTAGGTGTAGTTGGAGAAGTTGACTCATATGAAGAGGCAAGGAGTGAAGTGATTGCAGCTAAAATTAAGCTTGTTAGTTGTTGTTTATTGTTGGATGCAGATCATGAACGTGTCAAAATGCATGACATAGTTCGTGATGTGGCCCACATAATAGCAAAAGATGAGAATAAGATGATCAAGTGTGAAGTGGAGAAAGATGTTAGAGTGGAACAAAATTCAGTTAGATATCTATGGTGTGTGAAATTTCCAAATGATTTGGATTGCTCCAATCTTGAGTTTTTACGCTTACGGACAAAGATGAAAGAATTTGATGGGATTTTCAAAAGAATGGGAATGCTCAAAGTTTTGATTCTTGAAAACGATGACGATAAGGAAAGAACATTGTCAACAATATCTTTCGAAACATTAACAAATCTTCGTTATCTATTGATTGAGAATTATGAATTGAGCGACTTCTCATTTTTTGGCGGTATGAAGAATCTTCAAAGTCTCTCGTTATTTAATTGTTTACTGCCTTCATTTCCTGAATTACAAACCGATGTTGCGATTACACTAAAATTGTTAGACTTAAATGGTTGTAACATTAAAGTGAAGAATTTTGAAGTGATTAAAAGAATCCCGCTTTTGGAAGAGTTGTACATTATTGAAGGACCGTGGGATGCTAACAGTGAGGACCAAATTGAATTCTTTAAGACGTTTAGCGTTCCCGAAACACTTCAAAGGTATGTAATTGTGTTAGGGGCCCGTCAATTTGACCGTTTTAATTATGAAGGTATTTACATTCATGGCAGAACTTTATTACTTCACCATTTTGACATATCAAATGAGGTAATAAAGGGTTTGGCAAAAACAGCAAAGGATCTATTTGTTGCAACTATTCTTGGAGGTGCAAAAAATATCATCCCTGATATATTTCAAATTGAAGGAGGAGGTTTGGATGAGTTGAATAAGTTGGAGATAAATCATTCTGAAGAGTTAGAATGTTTGATTGACACTCGTAGTCACTCGAGTGAGGTGGTAACTCTCTTCTCCAAGTTGCATACGCTTGGAATTGAGAACATGAGAAATCTAAGAGTTCTATGGAATTGTTTTCTACCTGCCAATGGGCCTTTTGAGAACTTAGAGAAGCTGTATTTAAGTTATTGTCCAGGACTGACATCTCTCTTCACGTATGTTGTTGCTCGAAGTTTTGTAAAATTGAAAATATTAAAAATATCAAGTTGTGATGAACTGAAGTATATATTAGCAGATGATGACAAAACGGAGGAAGGTGAAGATGTACAAATTTTCCAAAATCTGCAAGATGTAAAGATAAATAGCTGTCGAGAATTAAAACATATATTTCCAGCCAACATTGTTGGAGGCTTAACTCAATTGAAAGTTGTTGAGATAGAAAAATGTGACAAGCTACATCAAATAATTGGAGATATTGTTCCATCAACAGACCGTGATAAACTAATAGAGAAAGGTAAGCATCCATATTTCTATAGCCCTTCAATTCCAACAACAGTTGTGAAGCATAGCTTCCAGCTTATATATTGTTTCATTGCGATGTTGTTTTCCGTTAGTAAGGTTCAAACTCGAGACACTACTAATCTACGTTTACTTAAATCAATTACTTGTTAATACACTACAAGCAAAATTGGTCTCATTTAAAATTATAGACAATTATATTTGCATGTGTAGTTGTTTGTAAAATTTAAAATTATTTTAAGGAAACTGTCTTGTACGATTATTTTAGTTCCTATAAACCAATATTTTTTTTAATTTATAATTGCTTTTCAGGAACTGTATCCAGCCGTACAAGTCTTAAGATAAAACGTTGTGGGAAGTTAGGCTCAATTTTTACAACTTCTTTGGAAGAATTGTACATACGAGGGTGCAAAACTTTGAAGGATATAGTAACTCTAGAAAGGGTCAATAAAAATCAGGAGGAAAGCATTGTTGAGGATGAGCCTGATTGTCAGAGTGATATTTCAATCTTCCAAAGTTTGAAGAAGATACATATCAGTGAATGTGAGTTATTGGAGGGTATATTCCCTGTTTCTTTTGTTGGAGAATGGAATGATATAACAAATAAAGAGGATGCGGATTTGAAAGACTTCTCTAGTCGAAATAATACTCAAATTGAGCTTCCTGCTTTACAAGTACTTGAACTTCGTCGTATTCGGGACAGAACCATTGTTGGTAGTTATGATGTGATATGTCCATCTTTAACAACACTATCATTGGATATTGGGAGATATGTTGGGTTTTTCAACATAAATTGTTCAAGCGATGCTTCAGAAGCTACAAAAAGGGATTCTATTGCAATCAAGGTATGAAAAACCATCATTTACATTGTTTCTATCTTTGTGAATTTACAAAAATTAATCTAAATATTTGAATTTCAAGATGATGTTGTGTAAAAAGTAATAAACGGTCTTACATGCCCTGCCACTTACTAGTGACCTGAGTCCGTATCAATAGCTGCAACTTAAATTTTTAATATGTAAGTATTGGGATAGATTATTTGGAATAGCTTAACTTTGGAAAATTATTTTTTTTAATAGACTAAACAGAAAACAATTATTTTTGCGAAGAAACAAGTGAATCTAAATAATTATAGACATTGCTTAAACTTTTATCTATACGAACAATACGATAGCAATGGAATACGTTAATAATCAGAGTTAAAATAATATTTAGTTTGGTTTAAGAAGTATTTTGGTGTATAAATTGCAGATATCGAACTCAGATTTTGATCCGCCGGTTGAAAGTGTTGAATGTCTTTCAAAACAACCACATGGTTTGAACTTGATTATGACACACAATATTAGAGAGATTGAACTGAAAGGCTTTGATAAGGCAAAGTACCTTTTTAAACTGTCCATTGCTTCATCATTGACGATGTTGGAAATTTTGAGAATTAAGGAATGTGGTGGACTTGAGTACATTATAGACACTGATGATGAATATGGCAAAGAGAATATGAAAGCTATCTTTCCTAACTTAAAAGTGCTCTCAGTGTATGACTGTTTCCAATTGAAATATATGTTTGGGCAATATGACGTAGCTAATAAGGATTATAAGGAGATTCATATCCAATTCTCAGCATTGAAAATGCTCTTTCTTGGGAATCTACCAAAGTTTGTTAGCATTTGTTCTACCAACAATCTCATTGTGACGTGGCCATCTTTGAAGGACTTTGATTGTTTCGAATGTTTGTGTCCATTTTATGGTTCAAGAGAGCCTATTATCACAAGTACGAAGGTAGTCTTGTCTTTTTTTTCTTTTTATGATTATTAATTAATTTTTCTTTTTTCGTTTATGTTTTTACATTTTATGTTTTTCCTTCTGATGCAGAACCATCTCCCCACTTTGCAAACTCTAAGCATATCACATTCTGATGCAGAACGTATTTTTTGTCTTAATGAACATGAAATGATTGGCCAACAAGTGAGTTTAAGGTTAGAGTACTTGATGTTAGAATCTCTACCTCAAATGACTTATATTTGGGTGGGTCCCAACAATTCGCTTACTCTCCAACATCTTACCACATTAGAAATAAGGAAATGTGAAAAGTTGGAAGTAATCTTTCCAAAGTCTGTTGTAAGATTCTTACCAGAGTTGAAGCTTTTGAAGATAACGAAATGCAAAGAATTAAGAGAAATAATTGAAGGGGATAGAAATTTGTCTAATCTTGTTTCTCCTCAACCATGCTTCCCAAAACTAGAAGCATTGCAAGTTGATCATTGCCAGAAGTTGAAAAGATTTTTCTCTGGATCTGCTTCTAATGACCTTCCGAATCTTCATCTTCTGGCCATAAATGGAGCCAATGAACTAGAAGAGCTTGTTGGATGTAAACAAGGAAAGATTAAAGTGGAGCTTCCAAGACTCAAACTTTTAATATTTACGCATCTGGAAAACTTCAGTCAAGAGATTGAATTGCATAATGTAAAGAATTGCATTGTCTACAAATGTCCAAAACTCTCTTTGACTTCAACAACTACATTTCAGAAGCTCCTTGAAGATTTTCCTCGCAAAGGTAAATCTTAAACTATTACTAAATAAATGTTGGTCTTAACTCGTAGACACTCTCAAAAAGGAAGTTTATGAGTTTCAAATTAAATGTAATTTTATCTCACTTTTATTCAACAACAAAAATATATTAGTTATTAGACTCAAATTATTTTAAGAAATTAACTCTTTTTTTAGTTATTTTCACATTTTGTTTGCACTATTACAATTTAGTTATCTATGTAATTTAATCTATCTTAGTGTACTATTACAATTTATTATTTTTTAACTTTTTTTATGATGTCAAGAAATATTAAATAATTGTTATGTTAACTAAATGCTTTGAAATAAGTGTTGCATATGTATATATTGGCATGGTTTCCAATTCCCAACCGAGTACCACCAGAATTTTTTAAAATTAGAACATGAACTTAATTTTTGCTGCAAGTCTTTTAATATTAGGTTCTGATCATTTTAGTTATGAAGACGTAGAGTCGCCACTTTATTTTGATGGGTGATAAAAAAATTCCCAACTTTTTATATCTGTTTCTTTTTATTTTTAATTGTACTGATATAATGATCCATCGTGGAAAGTTGAGGTTGTATTCCTTTTTGTTATGAATTTCATTTTCACGTGAATTTCCTAATATATATATCTTTCTACAGATTTCGTAAACACTGAAGTTCGTAGTTGGCAATTTGAATTCATAGTAAAATCTATATACCGCCATTCAACTATTAATGATAGCAGTGAGTTCACTTCATCAGAGGTCAGAACCAACCAATCTATGAATATGAATATAAATAAAATAAAATAGAAAAGCCGATAATGTCTCATTATTAGAATAACATTTTTCAATTTAACGTACTAAATTTGATCTCCTTTTTATTAAAACAAATCAATGTGATCCATTAAAATTAATGTACCATCCACTGGAATACACAGAAGATTGAGGACGTAGGAAATGAGAGCATTAAATCTTCATCCACTGGAGTTGAAGACATTAGCATTGGAGGTGCTGTTGCAACTCACATTGCCAAGGTAGTTGAACAAGATGATAAGATGAATGAAGGCAAGCCAGGAATAGTGGCAAGCCAAGGAATCCAAGTACAAGAAGGGTTGAACCTTTTGCATAAACAAGAGGGAATATATGTTGCTCCTAACAACAACAATGACATTTCTTCAGGTTTCTGATTTCTTATTTTCTCATTTCCATCCTATATTTCCATTTCACCTTCTCAAACTTTTTACAGCTTCTGCAGATGTCCGTACAAGATTGGGAGCATATAAACATTTTGTTGATCTGGATGATGCACAGATTTCTCTTCTCGTGGAGGGAATAACAACATATCCTCATCTCTGGAATGCTTCCAAGAAGTTTAGTGAGCGCTTTCAAGCTTGGAGGTTGAAAATTTTGGCAGATATGTTGTTGTTCGTCCAGAAGGAAAGTGTGGATAGTATTATTCCTCAAAGTGAAAAAGAGTTCCATAAACTATGTGAAGAAGCTATTGAAGTTGGATTTGAGAGTTCATGGGTAGAGGAAATTCGTCAACGTGTTGTGGGGAGGGATCCTAATCTGGAAGAGGACATTGCTAAGAGACAAATAAATGAGAATTCTAAGAGGTATGATTATTTCGTTGGATGATTATACATTTGGTGGCATATGAAATTCTTACAAGATTGATAGCATCAATTTCTGAGTTTCTTGTTCTTTGGCGAGCAATTTAAGTTTGTTACACAGGTATAGTAGTTGGGACATGGTACGAGATTCCCAGGATACTGAACAAGGTAATGGGCCTAAGATTCGCTTGGAAGAAGGTTCTGACTTGGTTGATAAAGAAAGTGAAATAGGTGTTGTTTCTACTGACCATATTGTGGCTCCGAGAAATGAAGAATCAGAGCAGGAATTTGTTGCAGAAGTTTCCACTTCAGAAATACCAAGAATAGCAACATCATTAACAAACTCGCAAACAGTTGAGAAGCCAACACCTTCAAATGTGAGTCTAATAAATCTTTTTATGAGTATTAGACGAGACTATTGTGATTTTACACCTTTTTATTACTTTGTTTAGCCATTGGTGGACACACAGGACACTAGTGAACCGTGTTTGATGGAGCAGAAAAAACCACTTGGTGAAATTCCAAAGGTAAATGACAAACAAAAATACCATAAATTATTCTAAATTAATATGCATATCCACTTGCCATCGACAATGACCCTGCTAGTATAAGTCACAAAAAAGAAATGAAGTCTGCAACTTATTACACCAAAGCTACATATCATTTGTTCTTGCGCAGAGTATTGATCAAGTTGCTGTAGAGGAAATCATAGCAAAGAACACCAATATGGCAGCTTCATCAATTCTTTCCCAATCCGACACCTCTAAGTTGGATCCAACAGTTACTTTACAACGTAAATCACATTCACATGTAAGTTTATTTTTTGCAATTCACATTTCCAATATATTTGGTCAAAATAAAAATGATGTTACCATTCTCAAGGTCTAAAGTATAAGACTAAAGTCTCACGTTGGATGGAAATAATAAACATCATATAAGAAAAAAGTTTTATAAATTTATTGTGTTAAGATTTTGAGTTGAAAGTAGTGTTAATACTTTATGTAGGTTAGATTAAGTTCACATTTATATAATATCTCCCTAATATTTCCCTCGAAGAAATAAAAGATCACATTTTAACTTTTACTTGCACTTATATGAGTCGTCCAAAATGGTGTTAAGAAATTCAATGCTTTGCAACTACTGGCTTGACGCTAACGTCTTTTCTGTTATATTTTCTTCTTATTCCTTCCAGAGTGAAGTTAAGAGCAGCCAAACTGAGGCACGCATCGCTAAAGAAAGTGAAGGCCATCCTAAAATCATTCAAGACTTTGGGGCCAATGATATCACGAGTTTATTTGCACCAGTTGTTGTTGGGAAAAAGGGTGAAGATAAGCTAGTTGGAAAGACCCTTGCTGAGTTAGAAAAGTATCTGAAGATGTCTCTGAAGGATATAGTTAGCTCTGAGACTAACAGCCTTCATCTTTTGTCTGCTCTTAATTTCCTGTCCAACCTTCCTTTCAAAGATGTGAATGTATCAGATGGACTCAAACATATTATAGACACTATGCACCGACACTTCCCAAGCATTCTATTCTCCTTTAAGCAAGGCTTTGCCACCACTGACAAGTTGGCAGAACTTGAAGCTCGTGCGAATGAGGTGACCATTAAAAAGAAGTTCTATGATGAAGTTCAACAGAAGGAAGTAGTTTTGAAGCAACAAATCATTAGGTTGAAGGAAGAAATAAGAGTTTGTGAGGTTGCCTTATCATCTCTGGAGGAGGAAAAAAACAAATGCATTGCGGAAACTGTAGAATACAAAACGGAGCTTGAAAATGCAAGGACAGACGAATCTCAAATGTTGGAGGTGGCTCATAAATGGTCAGTTCTGTGTAGTGAATATGAGCTCAATCGCATGGCTGCTACAAATATCCCGTGAGGGTTTTCGTTGTTCATTGTTATTGTTAAGGTTGCTCTCATCAACTAGTTTCAATTTACTTCTTATATTTCAATCGTTTCATTTTGTTGTATGTCTGTTATCTTGCTTTCTGTTGTGTAAGAGGTTGCTCTGACTACAATGACAAAACAAGTGTTACGAAAAATCAAAAAGGCTATTTGTTTTTTTATGTAAATTAATATTATTTTTCCTTTAACCTAAATAATGACATCTTGACTAAAAAGAATACTGCGATATCATTTACTAAACTTCATCTCGTAATATGGAAGTAAACTTCATCACCAACAATTAGGAAGTGCTCAAGCCTTTTCTGTTTTGAGATTAATGATATTCACTTCTTCATTTTTTTCTGATTTCAAATATCAACGCCACAATTGTAACGATCTTTGTTTGTGCACAATTTGGACCTGTTGAAATTAGTACAAGACTTGGAACAAACCAATCTATTTGAGGGCTTTTTGGGAAACTCTAGTGAAAATGACATCATTGGAGACTCTAGGAGCAAACTGATTTACATCAACTATGAGTTCCAAATTTTTCTTCATCAAGTTAAAATTAAAAATTACTGTTCATTCCTTTTACTTATAACAAATCTAATGATTGGTTTATAATTTCATAAAATTAAGTTGATTAATTGTCAAAAATAAGTAAATAAGTTGTTAAAAATGAATTGGCTTATAACCATATGTAACACTTTATAACTTAATATCTTCTACATATAACCATACACCAATATTTCAACCGTTCAACATAATTAAAGATTTTATCCATTTAGAAACAACTTTATATATATATATATACATATATTATTGCAAAATTACCTTGATACTTTCTAGAGTATCCAATATAATTATAACGATGTACCATAACAATACATAAAATAGGTTGGGCTAATTTAATTAAAATAATTTATGATATAAATAATTTCGTCACAATGGTTAAAAGTAACAAATTATATCAAGTTTAACTCATCCAATCATGTCCAAATGTAATTCATAGAAAAATTAAGATAAGCAACAATTCTTATAAATACCTCAAGTTCTAAAAAAAACGTTTATATTTAAAAGTCAAAAAATTACAACAAATATTGATTATGATGTGATATTTTTCCAAAAATATTGGTAACTAGAGTTTTAGACATCTTTTCTAAATTATTCCTAAGCGGTTGTAAATCTAACATCCAAATATACAACTTGTGAACACTCATTATCTTGGTGGAAAAGAAAAGAAGGAAATGTTAAGAAAAAGGTATATATGGTTGTTAGAGTGTTTCGAAAGTGTGGTTTTATTCTGTTGTGTTGCGTGTTGGAGTGATTCAAGCAATGCTTACTTTCATATCTCTCTCGAGCTATCAAGAAATTCTAATCCTTTTCTTTGCAATGGAAGAAGCTCTACATCATCTCTTTCTCTTTATCTTTCTCTTTCTCTTTCTACACTAACTCACCAATTCTCCTATCTCTCACTTCAAGCAGGTAATGTAAATTTAATAAATTCTATGTTTTATGAGATGAATATTACTAAAATAACCTATTATCTACTGTCATCATTGTTATACCCTCTACTGTATTACATATTTCATTTATCTTAAAAGTGTTTTAGTTAAAATATAAAAAAATTATGCTCGCTCAAACTTTTTTTTACGGTATTTTATAATTTCTTTACTAATTTTAAATCGATTTGGCTAAATCTTCTAATTTTTTTACTAAGCTTATTCTCGTACTATGATTAAGACAACCGAACTTATATCCCTTTGATTATTTTCTTTTTTGCTAACCAATGAAACATCTATTGATTATTCTTAGCTCAAGCTTCTGTTTTTGCAGATTTTAAACCCTAATTTCTGTTTGACAACCCCGAACGTCCAGGTGTCTTGTATCAATTTACAATTAAAGAGGTATATTAGGAATCACTTTATTGGTTCTTACAAGTTTTTGTGGTGATAATATTTTCATTATATAGAATGAACATACTAATCTCATGATTTATTTTCAATCAGATAAATTGACTATTCTATTTACTTTTAGAAAAGCTATTAAATTGCCATTTCCAAGCACGAGTCGAAGTGAGAAAATCATTTTAATTTAACAATATTAGATATGGGTCATCCCAAAATCGTAAAATCATAACACATAAATTAGATACGACAAAATTCACATAGATAATGTAATAAAATTATAGTTTAAAAAAATACTAAGATTTGCTTTTTTTTTTTTAATGATAATTAGCTTAAATGTATTTTTATTTATACAAGGTCATTATGTTTTACCCCTCTTCCCTCCTTTTGTAATTGACCTTTTTCTGTGAAGCACATACACACTTACAAAAGGTTTCCATGAGTGAGTTTTCTCTTTTGTTGTTAATTTGCATCAGGTATTTTTTTAGTGAAATTTATTATTAATATTGTTCTATATGGAGTCAACCGTGTCAATTTTTTAACTTTCTTTTCCGAATTTTATGAAAAGTATTATATTAGAAACAAGATCTTTATTTGACATTCCATTATCCATTATCAACTCACCTCAAGATGACTAAATTTGTTTAAGTAAGTTTGCCATTTTCTATAAATATCTCAAAACTTTTTTTTTCTTTTCCAATGTTCCATTCTTAGATTAGTTTGATACCATTCTAACATTATTACTACATGTCTGGTTGAGTATATATATATATATATATATATATATATATATATATATATATATATATATATATATATATATATATATATATATATATATATATATATATTACATTCAACAACATACGAATAAGAAAAATGCTTCAATTGTTCCAAGTAATTTTTAGGAATGAGCGAAAATAAATTTGTCTTATTTTTAAACAACGATTATATCACTTGTCCATCTTAAATTATGGTTTTTTTTTTCATTGTCATTTCTCACAATAATTACGTGAACACTCACACTATGGCTAAAGATACAAGTAAGAAAAAAAAACGTAACTTCTTTAATTTCCAATCAAACTCCCATCGATTTTATTATTTTCAATGAACCTTGCATTTTTAGTTTCAAAAATTATCCTACTATGATTAATAACAAAAACTTATACCCGTTTGATTATTTTCTTTTTAGGTAATCAATGAAAGATCTATTTATTATTCTTACATCTAGTTTATGTTCTTTTGCAGATTTTAAACCCTAATTTCTGTTTGACAACCCCGAACGTCCAGGTGTCTTGTATCAATCTACAATTAAAGAGGTATCTTAGGAATCACTTTATTGGTTCTTACAAGTTTTTGTGGTGATAATATTTTCATTATATAGAATTAACATACTAATCACATGATTTATTTTCAATCAGATACATCAAATGACTATTTTATTTACTTTTAAAAAAGCTATTAAATTGCCATTTCCAAACACGAGTCGAAGTGAGAAAATCATTTTAATTTAACAATATTAATATATAACAGGTCATCCCAAAATCGTAAAATCATAACACATAAATTAGATACGGGCAAAATTCACATAGATAATGTAATAAAATTATAACTAAGATTTGCTTTTTAAAAATGATAATTAGCTTAAATGTATTTTAATTTATACCAGGTCGTTATGTTTTACCCCCTCTTCCCTCCTTTTGTAATTGACCTTTCTCTGTAAGCACATACACACTTACAAAAGGTTTCCATGAGTGAGTTTTCTCTTTTGTTGTTAATTTGCATCAGGTATTTTCTTAGTGAAATTTATTATTAATATTGTTCTATATTGAGTCAACCGTGTCAATTTTTTAACTTTTCGTGGAATCAAACTCCCATCGATTTTATTATTTTCAATGAACCTTGCATTTTTAGTATAAAAAATTATCCTACTATGATTAAGAACAAAAACTTATACCCCTTTGATTATTTTCTTTTTAGGTAATCAATGAAAGATCTATTTATTATTCTTACATCTAGTTTATGTTCTTTTGCAGATTTTAAATCCTAATTTCTGTTTGACAACCTCAAACGTTCAGGTGTCTTATATTGGTTGTCCTATCAATCCACAATTAAAAAGGTATCTTAGGAATCCGAAAATCGTAAAATCATAACACATATAACCTAGATACGGACAAAACTCACATAGATAATGTAATAAAATTACAGTTAAAAAAAATACTAAGATTTGCTTTTTAAAAATAATAATTAGCTTATATTTTGTTGTTAATTTGCATGAGGTAGTAAGTTTTCTCTTTTGTCTCCTTTCTAAACAACTATTTTATCACTTGTTCATCTTAAACCTCTATTTAATGTTACCATAATCATGACTTCATCATTGTGTTGGTTTTTTTCGTTGTCATTTATCACAACAATTATGTGAACACTCACTGTTGCTAAAGATACAAGTAAAAAGAACCTAACTTCTTTAATTTCCACATGTCCTGGAATCAAATTCCATCTTCTTCATTTTCAATGAATCTTTCATTTTTAGTTTTAACAATTCTCCTACTATGATTAAGACAACAAAACTTATACCCCTTTTATTATTTTCTTTTTGGGTAATCAATGGAAGATCTATTGATTACTTTTACATCTAGTTTCTATTCTTGCAGAGTTTAAATCCTAATTTCTGTTTGACACCCCAAACGTTCGGGTGTCTTATATTGGTTGTCCTATCAATTCACAATTAAAGAGGTATGTTAAGAATCACTTTACTAGAAATCTTGTTTAACAAATACATGGTTATTTTTCAAAGCATGCATCTATGACTATTTTTCAAAGCTTGCATCCATAAAAGCATGGTTATAGAAGAATTACTTAACATACTTCAAAATATAAACCATTCAAATTCATCTTACGTAAAGTATCATAAAAAATTCCACTACCAATGAGATGATCGTGCTTAAAGAAGTTAAAATATCCATTAACCAAATTAAAAGAAATTATGCCCATTAAACATTGACACAAATGTTACACGAAAATTCATTAGATTAGAATCGATACTTCATAATGAAATTTCACATAAACATTGACTAATAAAATACATAATTTACTCGTAACAATCAAACCACAATTAACGTATATTGGCATTCTCCTTTAAGTGATACATAACACACCACACATAACATTATGATGCTAATTATAATATTAATGACAATTAAAATATGTATTAGTTAGAATCACATACTGCATTTGGATATATAAGTAAAAGTAAATGAACATATAAAACTGTCTACAATTATATTCATTACTTATAAAATAAAATAATAAACCCTTGAGTGATCTGTAAATGTCTTTTATTAATGAATTTCAATATACATATAAACTAATACACATATAGTGTAGCATCCTTTATTTCATGAGTAATTTACATAAATATCATTAATTTGGAACAACATAAACATAAAACCTTTGTCTCCTTTGGCGACTAACAAATTCATCTTACATTTAATTTCAAACAAATATAATACCCACTAGCACTTTCATATATATATTTGTTTAATTTTTTTCTCATGTAAAAAAAGAAACTATTTCATCAAAATAATAAAAAAAAACATAGGATAAAATTTATTGGCTTTTAAATACAACACGAGAATGGGATCTTAAAATTACATAATTCTCATCTATATTAATTAAATGAGGGTATGTATACCTTTCTCCATGAAAAATTAGCCTTTAGTGTTCTAAAGATTCAACGAGAGATGAATAAGTGTGAGCCTTTTTCTCTTTGAGAGATTGTTCTTCGGTGCAGTTTTACGGAGATTCTAATTTGATGGATGTAGGACAAAGAAACTTTTACATACCTATAAACGTCCTCAGTCAGAGGGTTACTCCCTACACCACCCCACATTTCTCCCTGCACCACCACATTATTTTTGAATTTAAAATTTATTTTTTATATTTTAAAATATCCTACACCCCAGTTCTTTTCTTTAACGGATGTCGACATTCGTTGAAGAAACAATTCTTCAACGGATGTGCCACATCCGTTAATGAATGTACCACATCCGTTGAGGTCTTTTTTTTTAGTTTTTAGTTTTTTAATTTATTATATTTTAAATTAATATATAAATATTATTTAATTTTTTTTAAATTATTACTTAATTATTTATAAATGAATTTTATTTATAAATTAATTTTATTTTATATAATAAAATAATTATTATTAATTTAATTTATGTATTATTATTTAAATAATAATTAAAATATTTTTAAAAAATTTATTAAAACAGATTAGCCACGTCCGTTAACCTATATGACGACATCCGTTGAAGTTTTTTTTTTAGTTTTTAGTTTTTTAATTTATTATATTTTAAACTAATATATAAATATTATTTAATTTTTTTAAAATTATCACTTAATTATTTATAAATTAATTTTACTTTATTTAATAAAATAATTATTATTAATTTTATTATTGTATTATTATTTAAATAATAATTAAAATATTTTAAAAACATTTATTAAATTGGATGTGTCATCCGTTAACCGATGTGGCGACATCCGTTAAAGTTTTCTTTTTTAGTTTTTTAATTTATTATATTTTAATCTAATATATAAATATTATTTAATTTTTTTAAAATTATTACTTAATTATTTATAAATTAATTTTATTTTATTTAATAAAATAATTATTATTAATTTAATTTATGTATTATTATTTAAATAATAATTAACATATTTTTTAAAAATTTATTAAAATAGATGTGCCACATCTGTTAACGGATGTGACGAATTTTGTTATTTTTAGTTTTTCAATTTATTATATTTTAAATTAATATATAAATATTATTTAATTTTTTAAAAATTATTACTTAATTATTTATAAATTAATTTTATTTTATTTAATGAAATAATTATTATTAATTTAATTTATGTATTATTATTTAAATAATAATTAAAATATTTTTGAAAAATCTATTCAACATTGTGCCACATCATGTGGCCATATCCGTTGAAGATTTCTTTTTTTTATTTTTTAGTTTTTAATTTATTATATTTGAAATTAATATAAATATTATTTAATTTTTTTTTAAATTATTACTTAATTATTTATAAATTAAATTTATTGTATTTAATAAAATAACTATTATTAATTTAATTTATGTATTATTATTTAAATAATAATTAATATATTTTTGAAGGATTTATTAAACAGATGTGTGACATCTGATGTGACTACATCTATTGAAGATTTTTTTTTAAAATAAGAATAATAAATTAAAATATAAAATATGTAAACGAATGTCAACATCTGTTGTTGAAGGTGAAACGGATGTTGACATCCATTTTATAGCAATATTATAAATGAATATTATAGTACATATTGTTAAGAAGGTAGTGTCGAATCGAATGCATAAATGTCAGAGGGGATTGATAGTGGAAAATATAATAGATCTAAGTAATCTTGCAATGATATATTTTTGGTATCATATTATATATGATAGTGAAATATAGATCTAACTCAATATGTATTATATTTTGTTAGTTTAACATACTAATTTATTAAATTTATTTCTATATAACAAAATGCGAAAAATGTCACCTTAGTAAAAGAAAATTAATATTGATGAACGAAATAGAGGAAAAAATTATTTTATACTCTAATAAAAAAACTATAAGGAATTAAAGTGAAGTTTTCTATTTGAAAGAAAAAAATTGAAAATTAAATTATAGATAGGAAATAAAGTAACAAGCGTTGAAGACATGAAAGTAAGTGTGGAATTCTTCTTACTCACGAGGTCACCAATCTCTTCATGCATATAATAACTTGATTTATAGAATTCTCTATAACAATTAACATTTTACAGAATTACATATTTTTGTTCATTTCCTATTTACAATTTTTTTCTAAATTTGATACGATTTAAAAGCGTTTCTATAAATATAAACAAATATCAACAAAATTAAACTTAAAAAAAATGTAATGTTAATTTTGTATATAATGCATGTTTCAGTTCAAATTTTGATCAAATATATTTTTCACTCCTATACTTTTTTTTTACTTAACAAATATTTTGATTTACATACTTGTGTGTCATTAAGTACACGTTTGGATATGATTCATTGTTTTGTTGGACGGAGGTTAAAACTTTTTCAAAACATAATGTTATTTAAGAACTAAATATTTTCGTTAAAATCATGAAAGAGATGAAAAAGAAAACATATTTTAAAACACTTATCTCACCTAATATTTTAAAACTAAAATTATTAAAAAGTTGTTTATCTTTAGTGTATCAAATAATTGAATATTTATAATATAAAGCATTAAATTTAATTACTATGCACAACTTCAGAATTTATTTTTACAATAAAAGAGAGTTAGTAGAACCTATAATAAATGATCTTAAAATAATTTTTTTATCTAATACCTCCTTTGTTGTTCAGGTTAAAGAAAGTTGCATTTGGTGGAACAAATTGATGGACTGCCTTGTGGGTTTTGCATCTTCTGTTTCAAGAGATTTAGTGTGTGGCGCATTAAATCAATTGCGTTATCTTCGCTCCTTTAACAATTCTGTCAAAAAGCTTGAGCAAGAAGAGGGCGATTTGATTGTAACAAGAGATGATGTCCAAAAATATGTTGAACATGCCAAGAGAAAAACTAGAGAGACTAGTGGAGTTGTTCACAAGTGGCTGCAAGATGCTATCAGTAACATAGGCAAAGTGAATCAGTTGCTAGAAGAGGCAAGAACAAAAAACATGTGTTGCTTTGGATATTGTCCAAATTGGATTTGGCGATATCGTATGGGAAAAAAGCTAGCAAATAAAGTTTTTGACCTTGAAAAGTTCATTGATGAGGGTAAAAATTATGTGCCATTTGATCGCATCGCTACGCTTCCTTCAAACACCCTTGATATGCTTTCAGAAAAATGCATGAATTTTGCGAGTAGACAATCTGCTTTTGAGCAACTACTGGATGCAGTGAAAAATAAAGATGTTTCCATGATTGGGTTGTATGGAATGGGAGGTTGTGGTAAAACCACATTAGCAATGGAAATTAGGAAGTTCGTAGAAGCAGAGCATCTTTTTGAAAAAGTTCTTTTTGTACCTGTTTCTAGTACCGTGGAAGTTCGGAGGATTCAAGAAAAAATAGCAAGTTCACTGCAATTTGAATTTCCAGAAACCGAAGAAATGCAGAGAGCCCAAAGATTGTACTTGAGATTAATTCAAGAGAAAAATATTTTTATAATTCTAGATGATGTGTGGGAGAAGCTTGACTTTGGCCGTATTGGAATTCCTTCTTCTGAACACCATAAAGGCTGCAAGATTCTCATTACCACTAGATCAGAAGCAGTTTGTACTTTAATGGATTGTCAAAGAAAGATTTACTTGCCAATTTTAACGGATGAAGAAGCATGGACTCTTTTCCAAAATAAAGCACTTATAACAGAAGCCACCTCTGATACCTTAAAGAAAATGGGAAGATTAATTTCCAATGAATGTAAAGGATTGCCGGCTGCCATTGCAGCTGTTGCTTGTAGTTTGAAGGGAAAAGCTGAGACGGTATGGAGCGATGCATTGAATAAATTGAGACATTCTAAGCCAATAAATATTGAAAGAGGTTTGACTGATCCCTACAAGTGCGTGCGGTTGAGCTATGATAATTTGGATGATAAAGAAGCTAAATCACTTTTCCTGTTGTGCTCTGTGTTTCCTGAAGATTTTGAAATTCACATTGAAATTTTAACAAGATGTGCAATAGGATTAGGTGTAGTTGGAGAAGTTGACTCATATGAAGAGGCAAGGAGTGAAGTGATTGCAGCTAAAATTAAGCTTGTTAGTTGTTGTTTATTGTTGGATGCAGATCATGAACGTGTCAAAATGTATGATATAGTTCGCGATGTAGCGCACATAATAGCAAAAGATGAGAATAAGATTATCAAGTGTGAAGTGGAAAAAGATGTTAGAGTGGAACAAAATTCAGTAAGGTATCTATGGTGTGCGAAATTTCCAAATGATTTCGATTGCTCCAATCTTGAGTTTTTATGTTTAGGGACAAAGATGAAAGAATTTGATGGGATTTTCAAAAGAATGGGAATGCTCAAAGTTTTGATTCTTCAAAACGATGAGGATGGAAAAACACGATTGTCAACAATATCTTTCAAAACATTAACAAATCTTCGTTGTCTATGCATTAAGAATTATGAATTGAGCGACTTCTCATTTTTTAGCGGTCTGAAGAAACTTCAAAGTCTCTCGTTATGTAATTGTTTACTGCCTTCATTTCCTGAATTACAAACCGGTGTTGCGATTACACTAAAATTGTTAGACTTGAATGGATGTAACATTAAAGTGAAGAATTTTGAAGTGATTAAAAGAATCCCGTTTTTGGAAGAGTTGTACATTATTGATGGAGAATGGGATGCTAACAGTGAGGACAATATTGAATTCTTTAAGACGTTTAGCTTTCCCGAAACACTTCAAAGGTATGGAATTGTGTTAGGGTCCCATAAATTTGACCGTTTTGATTATGAAGGTATTTTCATTCATCGAAGAACTTTATTTCTTAACCATTTTGACATATCAAATGAGCTAATAAAGGGTTTGGCAAAAAGAGCAAACCATCTATTTGTACGAAATATTCATGGAGGCGCAAAAAATATCATCCCTGATATATTTCAAATTGAAGGAGGAGATTTTAATGAGTTGAAAAAGTTGGAGATACATAATTCTGAAGAGTTAGAATGTTTGATTGACACTCGTAGTCACTCGAGTGAGGTGGTAACTCTCTTCTCCAAGTTGCATACGCTTGGAATTGAGAACATGAGAAATCTAAGAGTTATATGGCTTTGTTTTCTTCCTGCCAATGGACTTTTTGAGAACTTAAAGAAGTTTGATTTAAGTGATTGTCCACGGTTGACATTTCTCTTCACATATGTGGTTGCTCGAAACTTTGTAAAATTGAAAATATTAAAAATATCAAGATGTGATGAACTAAAGTATATAGTAGCAGATGATGACAAAACGGAGGAAGGTGAAGATGAATTCACCACAGGGCATCCTGTACAAATTTTCCAAAATCTGCAGGATGTAAAGATATATAGCTGTCGAGAATTAAAACATATATTCCCAACCAACATTGTTGGAGGCTTAACTCAATTGAAAGTTGTTGAGATAGAAGATTGTGACAAGCTAGATCAAATAATTGGAGATATTGTTCCATCAACAGACGGTGATAAACTAATAGAGGAAGGTAAGCATCCATATTTCTATAGCCCTTCAATTCCAACAACAGTTGTGAAGCATAGCCTAGTTACATTACATGGTATTCCTTAGTTAAAAATGGTGACACATGTAGCTTCGAACTTATATATTGTTTCATTGCCATGTTATTTTCCGTTAGTAAGGTTCAAACTCGAGACACTACTGATCTACGTTTACTTAAATCAATTACTTGTTAATACACTACAAGCAAAATTGGTCTCATTTAAAATTATAGACAATTATATTTTCATTTAAAGTTGTTTGTCAAAATTAAAATTATTCAAACGAAACTGTGTTGTGCCATTATTTTAGTTCCTAGAAACTAATTTTTTTTTTTTTAATTTATAATTGCTTTTCAGGAACTTTATCCAGCCTTACAAGTCTTGAGATAAAACGTTGTGGGAAGTTAGGCTCAATTTTTACAGCATCTATAGCTAAGAACTTGACTTCTTTGGAAGAATTGTACATACGAGGGTGCAAAAGTTTGAAGGATATAGTAACTCACGAAAGGGTCAACAAAAATCAGGAGGAAAGCATTGTTGAGGATGAACATGATTGTCAGAGTGATATTTCAATCTTCCAAAGTTTGAAGAAGATACATATCAGTGAATGTGAGTTATTGGAGGGTATATTCCCTGTTTCTTTTGTTGGAGAATTGAATGATATAACAAATAAAGAGGCTGCTGATTTGAAAGACTTCTCTAGTCGAAATAATACTCAAATTGAGCTTCCTGCTTTACAAGTACTTCAACTTCAGGAAGTAAATGTATATTACTGTCGAGAATTAAAACATATATTCCCAGCCAACATTGTTGGATGTTTAGGTCAATTGAAAGTGCTCAAGATAGAAAGATGCGACATGCTAGATCAAATAATTGGGGATATTGTTTCATTAGCAGAGCAGGATAGAAAAGAAGAACTTGATGAAATCGTTGAGGAAGGTAAGCATCCACATTTATATAACACTTCAATTCCAACAATAACAGTTGCGAAGCATAGCCCTGCTATATTTTTCTTTTTTCATTTCTAAATATGTTTAAACGTGTATTAGTAAGTCTAAATATTGCTTAGTTAAAAATGGTGACTTTTGAATTTCGTTACAAGTTACATAAACACTGTGAATCTGTTATTATATATGAGAAATTTAAGCATAATAATTATATATTGTTTCATCGCGATGTTATTTTCCATTAGTAATGTTCAAATTCGAGACACTACTAATCTAATTTTACTTAAACCAACTACTTGTTAATATACTTCAAGCAAAATTGGTCTCATTTAAAATTAAAGACAATTATATTGGCATGGAAGTTGTTTGTTAAATTTAAAATTACCTAAAGGAAACTGTCTTGTGCGACTATTTTCATCATTATTAACCGATAACTCGACGCTCTAGATTGTGGTTTTAGTTCCTAGAAACCAATATTTTTTTAATTTATATTTGCTTTTCAGGAACTCTGTCCAGCCTTGCAAGCCTTGAGATAAAACGTTGTGGGAAGTTAGGCTCAATTTTTACAGCATCTATAGCTAAGACCTTGACTTCTTTGGAAGAACTATTCATAGAAGACTGCAAAAGTTTGAAGGATATAGTAACTCACGAAAGCATTGTTGGGGATGAGCATGATAATTCAATCTTCCAAAGTTTGAAAAAGCTTCATATCAGTGAATGTGACTTATTGGAGGGTATATTCCCTGTTTCTTTTGTTGGAGGCATGATGAAATTTAATGATATAACAAATAAAGAGACTGCTGATTTGAAAGATTTCTCTAGTCGAAATAATACTCAAAGTGAGGACATTCAGAACCATCTCCCCACTTTGCAAACTCTAAACATAAAGCATTCCGATGCAGAACGTATGTTTTGTCTTAATGAACATGAAATGATTGGCCAACAGGTGAGTTTAAGGTTAGAGTGTTAGCATTATTTTAAATATAAAATAAATATTATAGCATTTTCAGTTCCTATTTTTAAGGAACATAAAGTGGTCCATTAAGCCATTATTTTTTATCCTTTTAACTGCATAGAGGTTATGGAGCAGTTATTATTTTTAAACGTAAAGCCCATCTATTTTGAAACCTGTGATGGCCAGACTTTATATAAGGGAATGGGTTACTCTCAGTTTTGATCACTAAGTCTACTCCTCTATTCAGAAAAAACACACCATCGAGTTTGAGTGAGTTAAGGTTTAGAAAACAAAGCTGTCGGTGTTTAGATTTACAAAATTGCAATGGCAGGAGGTACGCACATTATTCTTTCATTTTTGCTTCCGCTGTTTTTGATCTGAATGTGTTACTGTGACGTTAATATAACATGTTTAGATCAATTTCATACTCTGCTATTTTTATCATTTGGTATCAGAGCTTTGTTTATTCCTCTGCCTTGCATATTTTCGTTGATTTGGATTTTTATTTATTTATTTATGGGTTTTATTATTTTGATTCATTTAATCCAAACAAAATTCCCAAATTAACGTTAAACCTGATTACAATTTTTGTAATCTTAAACGGTAAAAGCGAAAAATAAAACTGAAACCTGATGAAGAGGATTCGTCTAAAGCCGATGAACAGTTTCTGTCTGTTCGTTTTTTTTCTTTCTCTCCCGTTTCAGGACTTCATCTCTTTAATATAAAGAGGAACCTTGTTTCTGCGTTTCAGTTTTTGGGTCATTTCATGACCTGTTACAGCATTGTAATTCTTTCATACTGCGTGTCTCCAATTTAATTGCTGGGCTTAGAAATTTTCTCAGCTCTCCCCTCTATAGAATTGCAGTAAAAGGCAATTATTTTGATTGGGATGCGTACATGATCATATTGTTTAAAAGGGTTTCTGTAGTCTATAAACCCTATTCTTTTCTTGATTGTTGTGTGTTGCAATATTATAATGAAAGTGAGGATTAATTATGTTTAAATAATAATAATATTATTATTATTTTTATTTAGCATATAATATAAAACACGTTTTATAATAATACGTGTTTATCATACGCAAACATATCATGTTATATATATATATATATATATATATATATATATATATATGTTTAAATGTTTTTGGTTGATAATTATGTATATTTTATAGATATTATTTGTATGTATATATTTGTTGTTATACGTGCAAATAAAATATACATTATTATTACTATATTTGCATATTATGAATTTTATGTAAATATTTATATAATATTAATGTTTTGGTAGTAATATAATTTTAATAAATTAAAGAGTAGCCACAGCATCTTTAATCAATTAAAATTGTATATAAAGTTTTTGCTACATGAGAAACATTAGTTGTAAATAATTATATTTAATATGATAAAATTTACCCACAGGAATTTTTTCATATTTATATGATTAATTAGGATAAAATATTAAATTATATTTCTTAATTTACCCACAGGAATTAAGAAAAAGGAACATAATTTGATAGTTTTATCATTAAGATAATGAGTTTAATTGAGTAAGACTTTAGCCCACAGGCAAGTTTTATGTTAATAAACTCATTGGAAAAGACATGTTTGCATTGGTAAAACATGACATTTATTTTAGTCTCAAATTATGATAATGAACATGATTTTGGATTTGCAGTTTCTCAATCTGCGAATTTTTCTGATATCAAATGTGGTATTCCCGAATTGAAAGGAGATAATTATAAGATTTGGAAGGAGAGAGTTCTTCTTCATTTAGGCTGGATGGACATAGACTATGCTATTAGAAAACCAGAACCACCGGGTATTACTGAGACCAGCACTCCAGATGCTATTGAACTTTATGAAAAATGGGAGAGGTCAAATCGTCTCTCCGTAACGTTCATAAAAACTAACATTTCCGCTGGAATTCGGGGTTCGGTTGATCAGTATGAGAATGTCAAGGATTTACTGAAGGCTATTGATGAGCAGTTTACGACATCTGATAAATCTCTTGCCAGCACTCTTATAATGCAGTTTTCATCCTTAAAGCTCACTGGAATTAGAGGAGTGCGTGATCATATCATGCGCATAAGGGACATTGTGGCTCAACTAAAAGGTTTGGAAGTTACCATGTCGGATTCTTTCCTAGTGCACTATATTTTATGCACTTTGCCTCACCATTATGCTCCTTTTAAAATATCTTACAACACACATAAGGACAAATGGTCTATTAATGAATTATTGACTATGTGTGTTCAAGAAGAAGAAAGGCTATTGATTGAAGAAGGGGAGAAGGTGAACTTGACTACTTCATTTAAGAATAAGAAGAACCAAGTTAATAAGAAGGGAAAGATTCCTGCTCAGCCAGTTATTAAGAAGGAGTCCAGATGTTTCTTTTGTAAAAAGAAGGGACACATGAAGAAGGAATGTCAAAAGTTTAAGGATTGGCTGGAAAAGAAAGGTAACTTGTTTGCTTTTGTCTGTTATGAATCTAATTTGACTAGTTTTAATCATAACACATGGTGGATTGATTCTGGTTCTACAATCCATGTTTCTAATACCTTGCAGGGTATGGAAAATCTAAGGAAACCGATGGGAAGTGAACAACACATCTATTCAGGAAGCAAGATGAGTTCACATGTTGAAGCCATTGGGACGTGCAATTTAGTTTTAAGCAGTGGTTTTGTTTTATGTTTAGAAAAGACCTTTTATGTTCCTAGTTTTAGCAAGAACTTGATTTCTATTTCACAACTTGCACCTTTGGGTTTTTCATTTAATTTTACGGATTCTGGTTTTACTTTATTGAATAAATCCAAGGTTATTGGCTTTGGGGAATTATGCGATGGTCTTTACTTTATTAAATTGCAAAACAACGCTGCCTATAGTTCTATGCATGTTTCCGCTGGGTTTAAAAGATGTGTTATGAATGAGGATTCTTCTGTTTTATGGCACCGAAGATTGGGACATATCTCCATTGAGAGAATTAAGCGATTAGTAAGTGAAGGAGTACTTAGTACTTTGGATTTTACTGATTTTGAGACTTGCGTGGATTGCATAAAGGGAAAGCAAACTAACAAGTCTAAAAGAGGTGCTAAGAGGAGTTCAAATTTACTAGAAATTATTCATACAGATATTTGTTGTCCGGATATGGATGCAAGTAGTCCGAAATACTTTATCACCTTTATAGATGATTACTCACGATACATGTATCTGTACTTACTTCGTTCTAAGGATGAAGCCTTAGATGCCTTTAAAGTTTTTAAGGTTGAAGTAGAATTGCAATGTGGAAAGAAAATTAAGATTGTGAGATCAGACAGAGGTGGAGAGTACTACGGTAGATACACGGAGAATGGACAAGCACCTGGTCCGTTTGCGAAGTTTCTTCAAGAACATGGGATTGTTGCCCAATATACCATGCCTGGCTCTCCAGATCAGAATGGTGTAGCAGAAAGAAGAAATCGAACCTTGATGGATATGGTGAGAAGTATGAGGAGTAATTCAAAACTTCCTCAATTCTTGTGGTCTGAAGCACTTAAGACGGCTGTGTATATAGTAAATCGGGTCCCAACTAAGGCTGTTTTAAAAACACCTTTTGAGTTATTCAAAGGTTGGAAACCTAGTTTACGACATGTACGCGTTTGGGGATGTCCTTCTGAAGTGAGAATTTATAATCCACAAGAGAAGAAACTAGACCCAAGGACTATTAGTGGGTATTTCATTGGATATGCTGAAAGGTCCAAAGGTTATAGATTCTATTGTCCAAATCATAACACTAGGATTGTGGAATCAAGAAATGCAAAGTTTCTTGAAAATGACTTGATTAGTGGGAGTGATTTAAATCAAGACGTTGATCTTGAAAAAGATCACTATGAAGCTCAAACCTCTCAATCAAATGAAAGATTGGTAGTCATTCACGCTCCTTCAGTTCAAAAGCGTATTGAACAACCAATAATTGATGTTCCACAAATTGCTGAAAATGATAATATAGATCAAGTTGTTAACGAGGAGCAACAAGTAAATGTTGAACAACAAGTTTCTCATCAAGATGTTGACACAACATTAAGAAGATCTACTAGAATCAGAAGACCAGCAGTTTCTAGTGATTATGAAGTGTATTTACAAGAATCGGATTACAACATTGGAGCCGAAAATGATCCTGAAACGTTTTCACAAGCCATGAGTTCTAAAGAATCAAACCTATGGTATGATGCTATGAAAGACGAGATGGATTCTATGGCATCCAACAAAGTCTGGGATCTCGTTCAGTTGCCTGATGGTGTAAAATCCATCGGATGTAGATGGGTCTTCAAAACCAAGAAGGACTCAAAAGGCAACATTGAGAGACATAAGGCAAGACTTGTTGCCAAAGGATTCACTCAAAGAGAAGGAATTGATTATAAAGAAACTTTTTCTCCTGTGTCTAAGAAGGATTCTTTAAGAATAATCATGGCATTAGTAGCTCATTTTGATTTTGAGTTACATCAAATGGATGTGAAAACAGCATTCCTTAATGGTGATCTAGAAGAAGAGGTTTACATGAAACAACCTGAAGGATTCTCTTCTAAAGACAATGAGCACTTAGTTTGCAAGCTTAATAAATCCATCTATGGATTAAAACAAGCCTCTCGCCAATGGTATCTAAAATTTCATGATGTTATCACTTCATTCGGTTTTGAAGAAAACATCATGGATCAATGTATATACCAAAAGGTCAGTGGGAGTAAGATTTGTTTCCTTGTTTTATATGTGGATGACATTTTGCTTGCAACCAACGACAAGGGTATGCTATATGAAGTGAAACAATTTCTCTCAAAGAACTTTGACATGAAGGATATGGGAGAGGCATCTTATGTCATTGGCATTAAGATCCATAGGGAAAGATCTCGAGGCATTTTGGGTTTGTCTCAAGAGACCTATATCAACAAAGTTTTAGAGAGGTTTAATATGAAGAATTGTTCACCAAGTGTAGCTCCCATTGTAAAGGGTGACAAACTTGATTTAAGTCAATGCCCGAAAAATGATCTTGAGCGGGAACAGATGAAAAATATTCCATATGCTTCAGCTGTCGGAAGTCTTATGTATGCTCAAGTTTGTACTAGACCTGACATTGCATTTGCAGTTGGAGTTTTAGGAAGATATCAGAGTAATCCAGGTGTTGACCACTGGAAAGCTGCAAAGAAAGTAATGAGATATCTTCAAGGAACAAAAGATTTCATGCTCATGTATAGACGAACTGCTAATTTAGAAGTGATTGGCTACTCCGATTCAGACTATGCTGGCTGCGTTGATTCACGAAAATCAACGTCTGGTTACATTTTTATGTTAGCTGATGGAGCAGTATCTTGGAGTAGCAAAAAGCAGACCTTGACTGCTACTTCTACTATGGAAGCTGAATTCGTTTCTTGTTTTGAGGCTTCTTCACATGGTGTATGGTTGAAGAGTTTTATATCTGGGCTTAGAGTTGTGGACTCAATTGCTAGGCCACTGAAGTTGTACTGTGATAACTCTGCTGCTGTTTTCATGGCTAAGAATAATAAAAGTGGAAGTCGAAGTAAGCACATCGACATTAAATATCTAGCCATAAGAGAACGTGTTAAAGAAAAGAAAGTGGTTATTGAGCACGTTAGCACTGAGTTGATGATTGCTGATCCTTTAACTAAAGGCATGCCACCAAAGAATTTTAAGGATCATGTAACGCGAATGGGACTTGGTTCCATGATGTGACAATCATTGTAAGTACTTTCATTTTGATAAAACTCTTATTCAGTTTGATGTTTTTCTCATATGTTTTTGTGCACATTTATTTTGAGAAGATATCATTTAGTTTTGATCTAGCATAAACATATGGTTTATGCATTAAGTTGAGAGCTAATGTTGAGAGAAATATATATTGTGGTACATGGAAGATAACACTCACTATCAGAGGACCTATCGCCATGACTCGTATATATTCTGTCAATTGTTGTGGTTAATGATTGGATAAATGGACCAAGTGGGAGAATGTTAGCATTATTTTAAATATAAAATAAATATTATAGCATTTTCAGTTCCTATTTTTAAGGAACATAAAGTGGTCCATTAAGCCATTATTTTTTATCCTTTTAACTGCATAGAGGTTATGGAGCAGTTATTATTTTTAAACGTAAAGCCCATTTATTTTGAAACCTGTGATGGCCAGACTTTATATAAGGGAATGGGTTACTCTCAGTTTTGATCACTAAGCCTACTCCTCTATTCAGAAAAAACACACCATCGAGTTTGAGTGAGTTAAGGTTTAGAAAACAAAGCTGTCGGTGTTTAGATTTACAAAATTGCAATGGCAGGAGGTACGCACATTATTCTTTCATTTTTGCTTCCGCTGTTTTTGATCTGAATGTGTTACTGTGACGTTAATATAACATGTTTAGATCAATTTCATACTCTGCTATTTTTATCATAGAGAACTTGGAGTTGTATAATCTACCTCAATGGCTTATATTTGGGTGGGTCCCAAGAATTCACTTACTCTCCAACATCTTACCACATTAGAAATAAGGGATTGTGGAAAGTTGGAAGTAATTTTTCCAAAGTCTGTTGTAAGATGCTTACCAGAGTTGAAGAACGTAACCATAAGAGAGTGCATGGAATTGAAGCAGATCATCGAAGAAGACCAGTCCAATCTTCATTCTATAGATGGAGGCTCTGAAGTAGAGGAAATTATTGGATGTGATAAAAAAGCTTCAAACAATTATCTTGCCTTCCCAAATCTTGAAAAACTAAAAATAATTGAATGTGCGAAATTGGAAGTAGTCTTTCCAAAGTCTGTTTTAAGATGCTTATCAAAGCTGAATGTTCTTGTGATAAGAAACTGCAAAGAATTAAAGCATATCATGGAAGAAGACGAGTCCAGTCTTCTTTCTAGAGATGGAGGCTCTGAACTAGAGGAGATTATTGGAGGTGATAAAAAATCTTCGAAGAAATATTTTGCCTTAACAAATCTTGAAATACTAGAAATAATTGAATGTGCGAAATTGGAAGTAGTCTTTCCAAAGTCTGTGTTAAGATGCTTACCAAAGTTGAATGTTCTTGTGATAAGAAACTGCAAAGAATTAAAGCATATCATGGAAGAAGACGAGTCCAGTCTTCTTTCTAGAGATGGAGGATCTGAACTAGAGGAGATTATTGGATGTGATAAAAAATCTTCAAAGAAATATTTTGCCTTAACAAATCTTGAAATACTAGAAATAATTGAATGTGCGAAATTGGAAGTAGTCTTTCCAAAGTCTGTGTTAAGATGCTTACCAAAGTTGAATGTTCTTGTGATAAGAAACTGCAAAGAATTAAAACATATCATGGAAGAAGACGAGTCCAATCTTATTCTTTCTATAGATGGAGGCTCTGAACTAAAGGAGATTATTGGATGTGATAAAGAAGCTTCAAAGAATTATTTTGCCTTCCCAAATCTGGAAAAACTAGAAATAATTGAATGTGCGAAATTGGAAATAGTCTTTCCAAAGTCTGTTTTAAGATGCTTTCCAAAGTTGAAGCTTTTCAAGATAAGAAAATGTAAAGAATTAAGACAAATCATTGAAGGGAATGTGGAGCACAAAAAATTCTCTAGTCTTGTTTCTCTTCAACTATGTTTCCCAAAACTAGAAGCATTGTATGTTGATCATTGCCACAAGTTGAAAATACTTTTCCCTGGATTTGCTAATGACCTTCCCAACCTTCATCTTCTGGCCATAGAAGGTTTGAACTTGATTATGATACCCAATATTAGAGAGATTGAACTGAGAGACTTTGATAATGCAAGGTACCTTTTTAAATTGTCCATTGCTTCAGCATTGATGTTGGAAATTTTGAGAATTGAGGAATGTCCTGGACTTGAGCACATTATAGACACTGATTATGAATATGTCAAAGAGAATTTGAAAGCTATCTTCCCTAACTTAAGAGAGCTCTCAGTGCGCGATTGTGGCCAGTTGAAATATATTGGCCAATATCCCGTAGCTAATCAAGATTACAAGGAGACTCATATTCATTTCTCACCATTGGAAACGCTCCATCTTTCGAGACTACCAAGTTTTGTTAGCATTTATGCTACCAACACTCTCACTGTGACGTGCCCTTCAAAGAATTATTTTGCCTTCCTAAATCTTGGAAAACTAGAAATAATTGAATGTGCGAAATTGGAAGTAGTCTTTCCAAAGTCTGTGCTAAGATGCTTACCAAAGTTGAATGTTCTTGTGATAAGAAACTGCAAAGAATTAAAGCATATCATGGAAGAGGACGAATCCAATTTTCTTTCTATAAATGGAGGCTCTGAACTAGAGGAGGAGATTATTGGATGTGATAAAGAAGCTTCAAAGAATTATTTTGCCTTAACAAATCTTGAAAAACTGGAAATAATTGAATGTGCAATATTGGAAATAGTCTTTCCAAAGTCTGTTTTAAGATGCTTACCAAAGTTGAATGTTCTTGTGATAAGAAACTGCAAAGAATTAAAGCATATCATGGAAGAGGACGAGTCCAATCTTCTTTCTATAGATGGAGGCTCTGAACTAAAGGAGATTATTGGATGTGATAAAGAAGCTTCAAAGAATTATTTTACCTTCCCAAATCTGGAAAAACTAGAAATAATTGAATGTGCGAAATTGGAAATAGTCTTTCCAAAGTCTGTTTTAAGATGCTTACCAAAGTTGAAGCTTTTGAAGATAAGAAAATGCGAAGAATTAAAACAAATCATTGAAGGAGATAAAAATTTGTCTAATATTCTTTCTCCTCAACCATGCTTCCCAAAACTAGAAGCATTGCATGTTGATGATTGTCACAAGTTGAAAAGATTATTCTCTGGATCTCCTTCTAATGACCTTCCGAATCTTCTTCTTCTGGCCATAAATGGAGCCTATGAACTAGAAGAGCTTGTTGGATGTAAACAAGGAAAGATTAAAGTGGAGCTTCCAAGACTCAAACTTTTAATATTTACGCATCTGGAAAACTTCAGTCAAGAGATTGAATTGCATAATGTAAAGAATTGCATTGTCTACAAATGTCCAATACTCTCTTTGACTTCAACAACTACATTTGAGAAGCTCCTTGAACATTTTCCTTCTGAAGGTAAATATTATATAAAGTCTTCAAATTTAAAATATTACAGTATAGAAATGAGGTAACTCGCTATCTAATTCTTCTCTAGATAAATGTTGGTCTTAACTCGTATTCACTCTCAAAAAGGAAATTTGCGAGTTCCAAACTAAATGTAATTTTTATCTCACTTTTGTTCAACAACCTCAAATTATTTTAAAAAATTAAATTTTTTTTTAGTTATTTTCACATTTTGTTTGCACTATTACAATTTAGTTATCTGTGTAATTTACTCTATCCTAGTGTACTATTATTTATTATTTGTTTTTTTTATGATATCAAGAAATATTAAATAATTGTTATGTTGACTAAATGTTTTGAATCCGCTTATTCTAACTCCACAATCCACAACTAAAGTTGCTAATTCGTTCACAAAATATGATCACATTTGAAATAAGTCTTGCCTATGTATATTGGCATGGTTTGAGACAATTCGTCCCTTCATTTGTAAACAATTTTACCTAAAGAAAATATATTTACAAATTCATTATTTCACTCAGAGAGGACGGTTTCAAATTCCCAACAGAGTACTCACCAGAATTTTTTAAAATAAGAACATTAACTTGATTTTTGCTGCAAGACTTTTAATTTTAGGTTCTAGTAATTTTAGTTATGAAGAACACTGTTGTAAAGGGTACTATCCTTAAGACGTAGAGTCGCCACTTTATGTTGATGGATGATAAAAAAATTCCTATCATGAAACTTTTTATATCTTTTTTTGTATTATTAATTGTAATGATTTAATGATCCATCATGGAAAGTTGAGGTTGTATTCCCTTTTGTTATGTATTTCATTTTCACGTGAATTCCCTAATATATATATATATATATATATATATATATATATATATATATATATATATATATATATATATATATATATATATATATATATATCTTTGTACAGATTTCATAAACGCTGAACTTGGTATTTGGGAATTTGATCGCATAGTAAAATTCATATATGACGATTCAACTATTAGTGGTAGCAGTGAGTTCACTTCATCGCAGGTCAGAACCAACCAATCTATGAATATAAATACAATAAAAAAAATTATAGCCTATTCTGTCTCATTATTAGAATAACTTCTTTCAATTTTAACGTACTAAATTTGATCTCCCTTTTTATTAAACAAATCAATGTGATCCATTAAATTTAATGTACCATTAAAATTCTTAAAGTAAATCATCTTTGGTAGATCAACAGAAGCCACCTTAATTACCAACAAATGCACATCTGCTAAGTAATTTAACAGGAAATGAATGATTGATGTATACTACTCAAAGCTAAGGAGTGAACAAAGAAAATTGTTGGTGTCCCTTGTTTCAGAAAAAAAGGACTGTTGCATGTTCCTTTTCGAATGGTTTGAGGTTGATACACATTTTCATTTCATTTTTATAAAAAAAACAAAAATATTCTACCTAATTACACATCTTCTGGGCATGTGCAGATTGCAGAATATTGAGTGGGGCAAAGAATTCAATTGCATTAGTTAAAGTCATAATATGTCAACTATTTAAGAATCAAATAAAAATTAGTAACCTAAATATGGAGAAGAAGGAAGTATAGTCACAATGAAAGTTACTTTACCAAACTTAGCTTTTGCATTGTAAATATGAAACTGACAACATTTATTGGAAAAGTTCTAGCTTATCACTGATAGACTAGCAATACCAACTACTGCCTTAGAATTTAGAAGCCCACCTCTAATTTGTAACGTACATTACTAAACATAAAAATGGATTTTGTAATATTAAGACTAACTCCTAACTTGCTTGTGCAATATTTCAAAGCAAACGTGGTGTATCAGAATCAAACAATGAAGGAGGTTTTCCATACCAATATGCACTTGAAGAAGCAAGTAATAGGTCTCCTTTCAAAACTTTAGAGCCACTCACTCAATCGTATTTTTTCAATTTGTAATACACAGGAGATTGGGGACATAGGAAATGAGAGCATTACAGAGGGCTCTTTAGTAGAGGGTGCTAAGACAAAATCTTCATCAACTGGTGTTGAAGACATTGGCATTGGAGGTGGTGTTGCAACTCGCATTGAGTCTGGTGGGGAGGACATACCTGCACTAGATTCCAAGGTAGTTGAACAAGATGATAAGATGAATGAAGGCAAGGCAGGAATAGTGGCAAGCCAAGGAATCCGAGTAGAAGAAGGGTTGAACCTTTTGCATAAACAAGAGGGAATAGATGTTGTTACTAACAACAACATTGACATTTCTTCAGGTTTCTGATTTCTTATTTTCTCATTTTCATCCTATATTTCCATATCACCCGCTCAAACTTTTTACAGCTTCTGCAGATATCCGTACAAGATTGGAAGCATATAAACATTTTGTTGATCTGGATGATGCACAAATTTCTCTTCTGGTGGAGGGAATAACAACATATCCTCATCTCTGGAATCCTTCCAAGAAGTTTCGTGAGCGCTTTCAAGCTTGGAGGTTGAAAATTTTGGCAGATCTGTTGTCTTTCCTTCATAAGGAAAGTGTCCATAGTGCTATTCCTCAAAGAGAAAAATATTTCTATAAACTATGTGAAGAAGCTATTGAAGTTGGATTTGAGAGTTCATGGGTAGAGGAAATGCGTCAACGTGTTGTGGCGAGGGATCCTAAGCTGGGAGAGGACGTCGCACGGAGACAAATAGATGAGAATTCTAAGAGGTATGACTATTTTGTTAGATGAGTATACATTTGGTGGCATATGAAATTCTAACAAAATTGATAGCATCAATTTCTGAGTTTTTTGTTCTCTGGCAAGCAATTTAAGTTTGTTAAACAGGTGTTGTAGTGGGGACGTTGTTGAAGAAGGTGATGGGCCTAAGATTAGCTTCGAAAAAGGTTCTGACTTGGTTGATAAAGAATGTGAAATAGGTGTTGTTTCTAATGACCACATTTTGGCTCCGAGAAAGGAAGAACCAGAGCAGGAATTTGTTGCAGAAGTTTTCACTTCAGAAATACCAAGAATAGCAACATCATTAACAAATTCGCAAACAGTTGAAAAGCCAGCACCTTCAAATGTGAGTCTAATAAATCTTTTTATGAGTATTAGATGAGACTATTGTGATTTTACACCTTTTTATTACTTTGTTTAGCCATTGGTGGACACACAGCACACTAGTGAACCGTGTTTGATGGAGCAGAAAAAACCACTTGGTGAAATTCCAAAGGTAAATGGCAAACAAAAATACCATAAATTATTCTAAATTAATATGCATATCCACTTGCCATCGACAATGACCCTGCTAGTATAAGTCACAAAAAAGAAATGAAGTCTGCAAATTATTACAGCAAAGCTACATATCATTTGTTCTTGCGCAGAGTATTGAGCAAGTTGCCGTAGAGGAAACCATAGCAAAGAACACCAATATGGCAGCTTCATCAATTTTTTCCGAATCCGCGACCTCTAAGTTGGATCCAACAGTTACTTTACTAAGTAAATCACATCAACATCATCATGTAAGTTTATTTTATGCAATTCACATTTCTAACATATTCGGTCAGAATAAAAATAATGTTACCATTCTGATTTATTATTTATCGTAGAAGTGGAATTGAAAAACAACAGAATTTCTAAGTTGGAATTTATATTTAATATATTTGTTATCATCACACTTATTCCACCCAGGGTGAAATTAACAGCAGCCAAATTGAGGCACGCATTGCTAAAGAAAGTGAAGGCCATCCTAAAATCATTCAAGACTTTGGGGCCAATGAGATCACGAGTTTATTTGCACCAGTTGTTGTTGGGAAAAAGGGTGAAGATAAGCGAGTTAGAAAAGTATCTGAAGATGTCTCTGAAGGATATAGTTAGCTCTGAGACTAACAGCCTTTGCCTTTTGTCTGCTCTTAATTTCCTTTCCAACCTTCCTTTCAAAGATGTCAAAGTATCAGATGGACTCAAACATATTATAGACACTATGCACCGACACTTGCCAAGCATTCTATTCTCCTTTAAGCAAGGCTTTGCCACCACTAATCATATAAAAAATATGATTAGTGGCTATGTGTAGTGAATATGAGCTCAATCGCATGGCTGCTACAAATCGCTCGTGAAGGTTTTCGTTGTTCATTATTATTAAGGTTAATGTCTTATGTTTTTCCTAGTGGTTTATGCTTCAATAAGGTAGCTTGGTCCTAAATTAACTTAATGTGCACCCAACCCATCAGCCAGTACCACTAATCATATACTTTCAGTTTACTTTCCAAATTTCGATTGTTCTATTTTGTTGTTGTTTGGTATCTTATTTGTGTGTAAGAGGTTGTTCTTCGTGAAACAGACAAAACAAGTGTTGTGATAAATGAAAAAACTATTTGTTCTTTTATGTAATTCAGTGATCAAATGCATCTCATTTTTTCTTCAAAATTACAGAAACCAT
This sequence comes from Vigna angularis, assembly GCF_016808095.1. Classification (NCBI taxonomy): domain Eukaryota; kingdom Viridiplantae; phylum Streptophyta; class Magnoliopsida; order Fabales; family Fabaceae; genus Vigna; species Vigna angularis. The sequence continues at coordinate 31,130,636 of NC_068979.1, forward strand.
TTTTTTCCTTTCTTCATCTGTAGGGACTACCAATTGTATCATTGTCATTTTGCAATACTTTATTTTTGTTTCTTTGTGTGCTTTTGGTTCTAATTTCCCTATCAGTTCACCCCTTTCTGTCTGCATGATTCCATAAAGCATAATAATATTTTGTAACAATGCAATATTAATTGTCAAAAAGGATTGGGTGGCATAATATAAGCCGTGTCAGCGTGGGGCCCATCGACCTTATGCATAGATCTCAAAACGACAATAAGAAGGAGACAGTATAAGTGCATTACACCTTACGCAGCTAACACTTGCCGGCGCAATCATCTGTGTTCACCCCACACCAACTTCCTCTATCTACGCAATCCGACGGTCACAGTTCAAAACGATCCTATAAGTTTCTAATTTCTTTCCATTTTTTCAAATGCACTATCTTATAAAAAATATATTGTGATACAGATTTTTTTTATAATATTTTAAGATAGTATATTTACTATACTTTTACTGGTTCATTATTTATTTATTACTGTGTTACTCTAAACCTAATAGCAAAATAGCACATGTATTATATTAAAATGTTATTAAATGTCTCTCTATAAACATATTTAAAATAACCCAGTCTTTGACTCTTTCTAGCTTTTCAAATTGTCTCCACCTTAAAATAATAACAATATATAAATAAATAATTTTTTTTCTTTTGTTAAAGGCCAATTGGCCACATTACCTTGTTTATCCGTCAACTTGGTTCGTTTCTTTTTCTCCACTTGACTCCATGCATTTTTTTTTATTTATATTTTTCTCCTTTAATGTCGTATTCTTTCTTTTTTATTTTTTTAATAGAAAGGAAATTAAAGAAAATGTAAATAACCTTAATGGATAATTCTATAGATACACGAAGAATGATAGTTTAGAGAGAAAAAAATAAGGAGGGCTAATTTTTGTGTATAATAGATACAACTTACATTTGCACAAAATAGAGAATTTATGTCATTGTTGATATGTTGGTTGTTTAAGAATTTATCACTCTAAAGTGTTGTGACATTTTTTTTTTAATTTAGGAAAAGTATTTTAAGTTGGTTGACTTAGTTTAATGCAGTAACATATTTTTTTTTGTAACAATCAACTCATGTAAAACTTGTATCGCTGGGACGATTCTAGTTTAATTGATGTAAAGTATTTTTTTTTTATTCATTTGATTTATCTTCTTTATTTTTACATAGTGAATAGTGCTCTTAAAATTGATTATAACCGTACATCAATATCTTCTACATATAACCGTACACCAATATTTCAACTGTTGAACATAATTAAAGCTTTTATCCATTTAGAAACAATTCTAATTTTTTTCTGAGATTAGTCAGATACAAGAAAATTCTACTTTAAAAATGATTAGACATGTTAATGTTTTCATTTATACTAGCAGTTTTCCTATTTTTTATCAAGATTTTATCCCAGGATCTTTATTTCTTATAAACGTGTTGGTATTAATTTATTGCAACTATAGACTAGAGCATCCAGATCAACACAAAATTCCTATGTTATTTCTCACTGTATTCACGCACCATCGTTACAAAAATAAAAGGATCATCTTGATTTAAAAACTTAAGGTTTTAAATAAAAAGGAACAAAAATTAACAAGTAAATAACTGCACAAATTACAAACCAATAGTACAAAATCAATAATATATATAGCCAAAATTAAGAGTGTGATATTGTCCTTGACTAAGGTAAGGCAAAGGGAAGAGGAAGATAACAAACAGTCTTGTGCTTGCAAAGATGAAAAATGGTGATAATTTTAATAAATTTAATTTGAGAATTATAGATTTTATTGGTGTGGAGGAAGAAAAAAAAACGGAGATTGACGAAGAAAAAACCATAAAATGGATAAATGCAAATGGTAATGCAATATTAAGTTTACAAAAATTAAATCTGTCCATTCTCCTTTTTAATAGTACCCACCGACAACAATAATAAATAAACGACAAAGACTCTTAAAAGATATGAAAAATCGGAGTCAAAGCATCCGTCAATCATGCAGAGTATTAATAACAGGATAATGAAACATCTTAATTCTTATTCAACACCAATCTAATAGTAATAAAAAAATATTTAAATATCTTTTTATTAGGTGTTGAAAAGAAGTATAAAGATTAAAAAGTATTCATAAAGCTTTTTTTATAATAATAATAATAATAATAATAATAATAATAATTCAATAATAAGAAAAAAAAAACTCTTCCAAATTAGATATCAACTAGATCTGCTTCTTGTTATGGATGGTATTTGTTCTCGTGAGTCTATTTTTATTGAACTTGAAAGGCAAAAGAGAGTACAGAGTTAAATAAAACTATGTAGAAAAAAAACTGAAAAGAGAATAAAATCTGTTTCTAACTTATTCAAATAAAAAACTAACAAAATCTGTTTCTATTAATATCCCATCAAGTTGGGGGTGGTGAATATCACAAATGTCTAACTTAGAAATAAAAATATCAAAAAGATTAATGATGAAAGAGTTTGATTAACAAGCTGATCCAAAAAAGGAAACCAATGAATTATTTCTTGTTAATATATTTTTTTTGTGATTGACCTGCACCGCGACCTTGTTGGAGGCCTTTAACATTTCTAGAAACTTTTTTTGCTTATTTTGTGGTCATAGATTTTTTTTTATTTTTTATTATTTACAAACAGTTTGAGAATTTATTAACATGGGATTGTGAGATATAAAATTATATTACAAGATTATAAAATAATGAAATTATAAAATTACAAAAATTATAAAATAATAAAATCATGATTTCATAAAATTATAAAATTACATATCAGAATAACTAAACAAAGACAGCAACACAAGATTCACATCATCTATTTAACAACACAATGCACCTATCTACCACATCACATATAATTAATAAAAAAAATTAACAGTAATGACTTACTTGAAATAAATAATTTAATTAAATATTCAATAAAAATGTTGAGAGTTATCAAATTTATCGTAAATTCAAAACTTAATTAAACTTAATTTTTTTAACTCTAAATAGACTGATCCATGAAAAAAAAATGTCAAGATATTTTTCTAGATGAAAATCAATTCCTTCGTATTGCAAATTTGGAATTCTAATATATAGCACCACCTCACAAAGATAATAAATAAACGACCAAGGCTTTTCAAAGATGGAAGTCATAGTCTGGTGAGTGTTAGAAAAAGGGTGTGCTTTCATTCTTATCTCTTGCAACAGTAGCGAGTGTGAGCATTCTCTGGTCAGATTCAAGCAAGGGAACACATTCATCTTTCTGGAGGTATCGATTTTGTTCTGCTCTGATTTCAATGGTTTCCTTTTCAATGGAAGTTGCAGATAATGTGTTTGTGTTTATGTCTGTGTTTACAGTAATAAACGTTTCAGAGTTTCTTTGAAAATGGATGACCTTTCTCTCTCGCCAATTCTCTCTCTGCATATTAGTTAAATCAGGTAAAGTAATCTTTTATCATTTTCCACTTCTAAATTAGTTTGATATCGGTCTGAGGTTACTGCATCTGCTTCTGCTTATTCATCAAAACACCAACAACTGCATCTTACTCATTCTCCACTTTTTCTTTGCTTCACATACTCTCTTTTTCTTCTAAAATAATCCACTTCGCTTTTATAATTTATAATTTTGTTATGGAAAGGAAACTCCTTAATTTAATTTTTTGTTTTATTCTTCATCGTACCTTACTTAAAAAAACCTTATAATCAGATTAAATGCATGTATAAACTTAAAAATGGTTATGGAAGATTTTAAAAAATCAACCAACTATCATCCCTACCACCAGCTCAACAACGATATCATTTTATACATTTTTAATCTTTAAAAGTACGACTGCAAATCCAATATGTTATTAAAAATAAATAAATAACTAAATAATAACTAGTGAATTTTAAATTTAAATAATTAACTAAATTGTATTTTTATGGACCAAGAGTAATAATAATTAGTAAAATAACTTATTATCTAGTGTAAATTAATATACTCGTTACATATATCATTACTATGAATAAAGAAAATAATTTTTTTTAACCATTTATAATAACAAAATTATGAAAAATATTTAATTTTTAATTAATTTTCATGAATATATTTTTATAAATTTAATTATATATATTTTTTATTTTTTTATCATCATAAAATAAAAATAAACACACCTACATCTATTCGCTGTTGTTTTCAACAGTTTATCTTTAAAATGTTTTAGTTAAATGTAAAAGAATATGTCTGTCAAAACATTTTTACTATGGTGTTTAATATAATTTTTTTACTAATTTTGAATCGATTTGACTCAATAATTTTTTTTTTAGAATTAACATGCTAATCACATGATTTATTATCGATGAATGACGAGTTCTATTTTTTAAATAATAACTACCAAACTACAATTTTCGTTTTGCAAGTTGTTTTGAATAGTATTATATCAGAAACATGATCTTTACTTCACATCCGATTATCAATTAAGCATCATATCATGTGTAGAAGATGAACACTTTTAACATCGGAAGTTTTATTAAAATCACATGCAATTAACATCATCTGAATAATAAATGAATGAGTAAAAATGCAAGATGTTTTCTCAAATTATGCTTACATTCACTAACTTTATATGAAGGTATGTGGGTCAAAATCTCAAACAGGATCCTACTTATTTGTTTCCTCAATTAGGTACTTATTTTGAAAAATTGAAATAAATAGAGTCCTACCATTAAATTGAACATGGACGTTAGAATTATGTTGATGTGATGTTAATGTTAGTTTTTCAAATGATGTGTTAAATAGATAATTTTAACTGAGTCTGACGTGAATTTTTTGATTTTAAAAAATTAAAAAAATTGAGAAAAATTAATTGAACTGAATTGTTTTTGAAAATTAGGGATTTCACCAACCACCATCCTCCTCCCCCAATCCTTTTGTGCAGCTACCATTAACATCGTTCGGCCACCATCTTCATCACTCCCACAACACAACCATTGTTTCTGAAAATTAGGGATTTTGTTTGAGAGTTTAGGGTTTACTAAACATCCATCAATGGTGAAAGGGGAAGTTGATGGTCGTCGTGCCTCAACCGTGAGCCGCCTTGAGGACACCATCACCAGACCACCACCGCGCCTCAACTTACACGTGCCACCACAACCACCAACCATGGCCACCATGCACAAACCGCAAAGACGAGAGAGACTTCTAATTGCAAAACCCAGTTAGAGAATCATCATCTTCTTCATTCATCACCATTGCTCCCACCGTGAATCCAAATCACAAGCCACCCAAAGTCAGCATATATTTAAGATTTAGGGAAGGAAAAAGCAAAACTTGACCGACTTCCTTTGAAAAAATTTTAGAGTCATTTGCCATAGTTTTGAAATGATGTTTTTTTTTAAAAGAAAGAAATGAGAACAGAGAGGTATTGTCAAGCATGTGATCAAAAGCACCTAAGTCAAGTATCCATGAATTTTGACCTTCCATTGATTGACAAATGTAAGTTGTTGATGTATATGGAGTTTCGGATGTTTGTGCCAAGCTATTAGATTTTGACCTTAGATACTCTTGTTATTCTTCATTAGTGAATTTGGAGTCGGTAATTTCTGCCTTAGAGACATGGGTGGTCTTGGTAGGAAAACCATGCTAGGAGAAACAATTTTCTTAGGAGCGATCTTTTAACAGTGTGTGTATTGATTACATCCTTGTCCTCCACATCCTCTTCCTCGTGTGACAACACCATAACAGACGGTTTCACAAGTTCATGAACTTCCTTGCTTTAAGGTGTTGGAACTCTAAGGAGACTTGTTGTCAAACTTTCCATGGAAAGGATCTCATGATTGGTTAATAGTTGATCTTTACGATAATCAAAGTCTAGATGTAGAGCATAAATGATCATCACCATATAGTATTTGTCAAATTTCTTTTTTATTTCATCCAAAGACTCTACTTCCAAAACCATCTTTAGTTCTTCAATTGTGGACTAAGCTTCAGTCATGAAGAATACCATGTAATGGTCAGTTTGTTAAAGGGATGCAAGTTTATTTACAAAGTTAGAAACATTGGATATCATTTGCATAAATATTTTGAACTATCTTCCAAAAGAAGAGACACATTTTAAAAGTTCTAAGTGAAACCAAAAGCTTCGGTTCCACATATTGGCACAACACGACACACAATTGAAAATCAACTTGCTTTCATTATTCAACCTTCTTAAGAGGTATGTTGCTTTCCATCTTGGTCAAGGTGGTCATGATGACCTTGGTTAAGGATTTATATTTCAATAATACCGACTGCGAGAGATAATTTTTTTCATTTAGTTTTTCAATAGTAATGGTAGTGTTTCAGTTGAAATTGTCTTAGGGTCGGTAGTCTTTCTTGCTCTACTGTCTTTTGATATTCAATTCTCTCCGAGAACGCGATCCACTCCAATGGGTTGTTGACCTACAGAAGACACTCCGACGCTCAAGTCAGATATGTTTCATAAAGAGGTCTATATTTTATTAGGATAGAAAAGGATCATTGTACCTAGACATCAGTTGTCTACTTATAAGGCTTGTGATAGCCACGTCCATTGATTAACCATTAGTGTAATATATTTTAGGTAATCAAACCCAATAATTAATAATTAATGTCGTATATTTGTAGAACGTAAGATAATCTGACTTATTAGTACCTGCTTAATGACAATTAATTCTGATAGGTATACTTCATATAGTACATAAACCCCCCAAGTCCGAGCAAGCTCTTTATTAAAAGAGGTGCGTAGGAATTATTATGAGCTTTAAAAGAGGTTGCTCACGTTGCATTTAGGGAGTCTATCTTTCATGCTTTAAGTCTTCATTGCTTTATGTACCGAGCGGCGAACTCTAGGAGTTCTCTTTGGATCTAATCCTTAGACTGAACAGAAAATGCTAAGAGTTCTCTTTCAAACCTTTTCCTCTGCAAGAGATTTTCACTCCAAAAAATATGATTTTAAATAAAGTAAACGCTTCAATATTTATTTTATAATGAAAAGACATTGGAACCTGACATAGCTCAACCTGTTGAGTAGTTGACTGATAAGAGTTCTTTTTCGAACTTCCTACGTTGAGAGGGGATTTCGGAAGCCATTTTTCTGACTTCCCCCGAGCGGTCCTGAGGCAGGAGTCATTTTTCTGACTTCCTGCGTTGAGCGGGGATTTCTGAAACCATTTTTCTCACTTCCCCCGAGCGGTTTGAGGCAGGAGTCATTTTTCTGACTTCCTGCGTTGAGCGGGGATTTCTGAAGCCATTTTTCTCACTTTCCCCGAGAGGCTTGAGGTGTGAGTCATTTTTCTGACTTCCTGCGTTGAGCGGGAATTTCTGAAGCCATTTTTCTGACTTCTCTCGAGCGGTCATGAGGCAGGAGTCATCTTTCTGACTTCGTGCGTTGAGTAGGGATTTCTGAAGCCATTTTGCTGACTTCCCCCAAGCGGCTTGAGGCAGGAGTCATTTTTCTGACTTCCTGTGTTGAGCGGGGATTTCTAAAGCCATTTTTCTGACTTCCCCTGAGCGGTCATGAGGCAAGAGTCATTTTTCTGAATTCATGCGTTAAGCGGGGATTTCTGAAGTCATTTTTCTGACTTCCCCTGAGCGGTCTTGAGGTAGAAGTCATTTTCCTAACTTCCTACATTGAGCGGGATTTCTGAAGTCATTTTTCTGACTTCCCCCGAGCGGCCATTATAACCTGACCAAGTTGAGGTCTGAACCTTCCTGCACATAATATTTTATAATTTAAAATTAAAAGTCGTTAGAACCTAACAAGGTTGAACGCAGCTCTGAACCATCCTATGCATAATATTTTATAATTTAAAATTAAGAGTCGATAGAACCTGACAAGGTTGAATGCAGCTCTGAACCATCATGTGCATAATATTTTATAATTTAAAATTAAGAGTTGGTAGAACCTGACAAGGTTAAACTCAGCTTTGAACCATCCTGTGCATATTATTTTATAATTTAAAATTAAGAGTCGTTAGAACATGACAAGGTTGAACGCAGCTCTGAACCGTCTTTTGCATAACATTTTATAACTTAAAATTAAGAGTTGGTAGAACCTGACAAGGTTGAACGCAACTCTGAACCATCCTATGCATAATATTTTATAATTTAAAATTAGGAGTCAGTAGAACCTGACAAGGTTGAACACAACTCTGTACCTTCCTGTGCAGGATGTAGGGATGAAAGTTCCTGAAAGTTCTTAAAACAAAAGACACGCCTTTAGGAATTATTACGGAATTTTTTACTCTTGTTGCAAAATCTGGTGTTGATCCGAAGTAGCGATGTCAAGACCGAGCGCGCGTCTGGTTCTTCGTGGCTTCATGGGGATGTCGCTCGACCCCACGGTGGGCGCCAAAATGTTTCGGTTGAAATTGTCCGAGGGTCGGTCGTCCTTCCTTTCTCTGCTTTCTTTTGATATTCAATGAGAACGTGATCCAATCCAGTGGGTTGTTGACCTACAGAAGACACTCTGACGCTCAAGTCAGATATGTTTCATAAAGAGATCTATATTTTATTAGAATAGAAAAGGATCATTGTACAACCATTAATGCAAAATATTTTAGTTAATCAAACCCAATAATTAATCATTAATGTCGTACATTTGTAGAGCATAAGACAATATGACCTATTAGTACGTGTTTAATAACAATCAATTCCAATATGTATATTGCGTATAGTAGAGGCAGGATTTCCAAAAATGATAGGTCTAGTAGACATTTTAAAATCAGATTATGAAAACAAAACAATATTTAAAGGCAAAAACTAGATTCGATAGAAAAGACCTTCAATCCACAAGAAAGAGTGAATCTCTTTGTGACTAAGAGTCCACCAAATGACCTCTAAACAATACACGTGGAAGGAACATATTGGGGTTACTCCAGCGAGTCAGATGGTAGTCATATAAAGAAGATCAGATGATTGGCGATGGTGTGTGGGATTCACGTGCCTCGAAGCACTTTATAATTGATGTGCGTGACGTTGCTTATAAATGTTTTCTCGCCCTATTCTAACACGGGTGGTCGTCGCTTGAAGGGGCAATCCCGGTCTGATGGTCATCAATGAAAACTGTGACGATAACTGATGACGATAAAAGACTGCAAAAAATGCACCGAAAATTACATAGACTAGGAACCTGTTTTGATACCAACTTAAAATTGAAACAGAAAGAAATTATGTATTAATTGGAAGTACTAAAGAAGCTTGATGAAGTCCTCTTTTTAATCTTTCATATATAGGACTTAATACATTTGAACCACTTAATCTCACAAGGAAAGACAACTCATACTCAACTAATTAATATTATGTAATCATTGAAGTTTGTATTTTCCTCAATTGATTCAGTACCACGAGTTGATATTTTCATGACTTTCACATAAGATTCTTGATAGTTTTATTAATCCCTTTGTCAATAATTAACTAGTCTTATAATTGGCCTTTAGATAAGTTACATTTCCTTATAATAGAAGTTCGGATACACATGCCACCTCACTCAAAATTTACAAAATTGATGCAAAAAACTGTTGAAAAAAATTAATTTAGTCTTAAAAAAATAAGGAATTAAAGTGAAGATTTTGTGTTTAAAAGAAAAAATTGAAAATTAAATTATAAATAAGAAAGCAAAGTGTCTTATATTAACGGAAATTTTTTGAAGAGAGGGTATATGATAAACTTGATCTTAACTATTTAAGGGAGGAAAACGGTTATATTTCATTATAATGACTTAATACAAGTAACAGAAGTTGAAGACTTGAAAGTATAGTTTTGTTTAACGAATTGTTTATAAAGTGATTTTCGATGTAAAGTGTAGAACTCTTGTTACTCATCAAGTAACCAATCGGATCATGCATATAATAACTTAATTCCGAGAACCTCTCTCACAATTAACATTTTAAGGAATTATGTATTTTTGTTCTTTTTCTATTTTTACATTTTATCTAAAATTGATATAATCTAAAAATGTGGATATAAATTTAAATAAATATAGAAAAATTAAACTTACAAAAAAAAAGTATAATGTTAATTTTGTACACAACGCATGTTTTAGTTTAAGCTCTGGTTAAATATATTTTGTACTGGTACAGTTTTCTTTTTCTATTTAACACATCTTCTCATCTACATACTTGTATGTTTGAACATGATTTATGTTTTAATGGTGGGAGGTTAAAACATTTATAAAACGTTATTTTAAGAAAAAAATGTTCCACAAAATTATCAAAGTGACGAAAAATAAATTTAAAAACTCTAATCAAACCTAAAAATTTTAAGCAATGATTAAAGTTATTATATTTTTTTTATTGTGTATCCCATAATTGACTATTTAGGATAGAAAACATTAAATTTAATTATTACGCTTGATAACTTTTTACGTACTGAAAGATGAAATAAATTATTTTAAAATCTTTTATTATCTAATTCATCTAAATATAATTGCAAGACTTACAAATGCGTTTTATCTTTACTTGTTCAGGTTTAAGAAAAGTTGTATATGTTGGAATAAATTGATGGAGTGTCTCTTTGGTTT